>NC_067399.1:684911062-685161062 GCF_016432865.1 Antechinus flavipes
CAAAGGTATCACGGGAGAAATATGCATATTCTTGTGATGATGTTATTCTAAAGATACCACTGACCTTTTAGCAATAAATTCTCTGACAGTTCATTAAAGTGCATATTTTACTTTCTGTTGATCTTTTGATTAGATTTGTTCACTTCTGATAGAGGAATGTTGAGGTCTTGTGTTATTGTGTGACTATGTTTTGTTAATTTAGTTGTTTCTTTCTCCATGTAGATACCATACCACCTTCTGCACAGACGCAAAACACTGAAATCATAGTTTAGAGATCTTTTACGTATCTCCTAATTTCCTTGTTTCTCTCTAGTGGGAGTGTGAATCTCTACTTTTTGCCTTGTTTCATTGCACAATAGCAACTCCTGTCTGAGTTCGGGAACTTGGCTAATAAATGTGGTTTGCCATGCTATTGGCACAGTCGATTTTATTCCAGACTCCTGAGTTGCTTCTGGGTCCGTCCTTGCTCTTCTCCAGAGATGCTTTCCGCCTTATCCTGTTGCCAACTTTGTCCTGGCGAGCCTGGGTTCACTCCCACCATCCACTGACTTCACCCCTATTCACACAGCTGCGGAAAATGGTAAACATAGATGGAAGACCCCCAGTCTGGCCCCTAGCAGTCGTTTCCCAGAGGGCTTCAGAAGAACAGAAGCTTCCCGAGGGCCTTCTCATGTTTCTGGGAACTTGTTTTTCATTGTTTCATTGTCTCTGCACCCACTACCCCGCACAATGCCTGCCTCTAAGGGTTCTAGAAAGGTATAGTGCTTTAAAGTTCACATCTTTTAACTCGGAGAGCTCACTGCCAGGCAGGTGTAGAGCACAGATAGATACAGCCTGGCAGGGCCAAGTGGCTCTCTAAACACAGACTTGCATGTGATTGATAAGCATGCCCCCCCCTCACAAAAGGCCTCTTTTTACCCCCACCCCTACCCCCCACGCTCCCCATCTAGGGAAGCCTTCCTTTGAGTGCTTAGTTGTGAAATCTCCCGGGGAGTTCCCTGATCCCTTGTCCGGGCTGTGTGTTCTGGTGGAGGAGTGCAAGGGGCTGCTTGGGAAGGTCTCATCCCTTTTCTCCCTTGTGAAATGAAGCCTCTGAGACCTCAGCCTGACTCAGCTGGCTCAGATCTCATATTCAATCAATCAATCAATCAACACTTGTGAGGAGAGCCATTGTGCTAGTCACAAGAGACACAAAGAAAGGTGACAGGCTCTTTCCCCTCAGCGGGGTATCTGTCCAGCAGGGAAATCTCTGAATTAAAAATATGTTGGGAATAAAGTGGAGATGACTGAGGGCATTAACAGAATCCTGAGGGACAGGACAGGTTTCCTGGGGCAGGTAGCAGGGACTCCCAGAAGAGTGGGAGTGGGGACGGGGAGCCTTGGGATCCCCGGGGACAACAAGAATCTGGAGACAAGGTATCTTGTCCAAGCGGGGAGCCAGTGTCATTGTATCAAGCAGGAAGGGGGGTGGGTGGAAAAAACTAAAGCCCGAAGACTAGGATGGGATAGACTTGAAGCAGACCTCCCAGCAGCTACTGGAACTGCTCAGACAATGGGGGGGGGGGGGGAGTGCCACAGGAGAGACGGACAAAGGTGGGACCGACAGGCCTCGGTACCTTACTGGAGGGAGTCTGAGAAGGGGGAGAGTGAGGAGTCCAAGGTAACTCCGAGGGACCCTGCCTGCAGGTGCAGTGAGGGAAGGGAACCTGGAAGGTTTTCTGGGGAAGACACTGAGCTTGGCCTGGACCGGGAGTTTTATCAGGAAGTGAGAGATTGGAGATCAGGGGAGAGATTGGGCCAAGATAGGAAGAAGGGAGAATCCACAGCCTAGAGATGATAATTGAATCCCAGGAAGTGGGCGAGTTCTCCCAGTGAGAGGGAGAAGAGGAGAGAGCCTTGCCTACAGGCAAAGGAGACGGAGGCCAAGGGTTAGGTATCTGTGGGAGAGTCCGTCGAGGCGTGAGGGCGGGAGGTGGGAAGCAGAGGAAGATGGTGAGCCCTGTCCTGAACTCCATGATGGAGGAAGGGGGATCACCTGAGGGGGAGGGGTGTAGACTACGGCTGCCGGTTTTTGATTGTGGAAGTAGAGTGATGGAGGACGCGGAAGGATCTGACAGTGGCAGTGAAGGGCGGGGGAGGGCTTTCGGTGGTGTCCAACTCTTTGTGACCCCATTTGTTGGCAAAGATCCTGGAGTGCTCTGCTGTTTCCTTCTCTGGCTCACTCTACAGAGGAGGAAACTGAGGTAGAGCTAAGAGACACGAGTGTCTCAGTCGAATTTGCACTCCGCCCTTCCAGACACCTTCCTCGTCCAGCTATGAGCGGCCGAGGGGCAGCCAGCTTTGGGGTCCAGGGAGAAGCGGAAGGGGGAGATGCCGGTCGTTGGCGTTCATTGAACACCAATTCATCCGCCAAGATCAGCTTCGCAATCAGCCCGCGGGTCTCCAGGGGCCAAGCCACACCCACCCCCCTGGGCTTCCAGTCACCTTCTTCAATCCCGGTCAGATGGCCTTGGGTGGGGAGGGCGGGGGGCCGAAGGGATTTGGATTGGTCGGTAGGGGCGGGGTCCGAAGGGGAGGTCGGTCCGCTCCCGGGGCAGACCCCGCTTAAAACCGGACGCTGGGCATGCGAGGCGCCCGGTTCTGGAGCTGAAGCCGAAGCCATGGATAATTTCCAGCAGTCTGCGCCAACCTGGCCCCCGGGCCCTTCCCCCGACTGCACTTCTCCCGGGGCCGTGGGGAGCGCCTTCCCTGCCCCCTGGACTGCACCCCCGCCGACGGACCCCAACGCATCCCCTGCGGCCGCTCTGTTGGAGAGTCCGGGTGAGCTGGGACGGCCGTGCGCGGCCCCGAAGGCTCTGGGTGGAGACTGCTTGGAGGGCGGCCGTCGGGGCAGCCGCGGCCTGGCCGGGGAGACCCCATCGAGTCTGGCGGATGGAGGGTGGCTGCCTGGCCCGGGAGACTGGGAGGCGGCGCAGTGGCAAAGGTCGCTTTAAGGTCGGCCCCGGCCCGAATCCCGGAGGGGAGGGTACCGAGGCTGAGTGGAGCCAGTCAGTGCCCGAGGCGGGTCCTCGCTCCCGCGAGCCCAGTTCGGCGCGCTTAGCCGGGGGCCGAGGAGCCTCCCTCTGGGGTGACTGCTGCGCGCCCGAACTCGCCCCTAAGGAACAGAAAGTCCGGCCAACAAGCGGGTAGCGCGCGCCGGAGGCGGCGGCGGCGCTGCTGAGGCTTCGCCCTGGGAGCGGACCCGGGCCTCCATTTGGCCAGGGGGCTCGGGGAACGCCGGCCCGGGCCCAGAGCAGGAGGACGCTCGCCAGAAGGAAGCCCAGCTGTCCTGAGCCGCCGCCTGTGTAGTCATTTGATGGAGAAAAGGGAGGAAGGCAGAAACAAGGGAGGGAGAAAGGAAGGCAGGAGAAAACAAGGGAGGGAGGAAGGAAGGCAGGCAGAAACAAGGGAGGGAGAAAGGAAGGCAGGCAGAAACAAGGGAGAGAAAGGAAGGAAGGAGAAAACAAGGGAGGGAGAAAGGAAGGCAGGCAGAAACAAGGGAGGGAGAAAGGAAGGCAGGCAGAAACAAGGGAGAGAGAAAGGAAGGAAGGAGAAAACAAGGGAGGGAGAAAGGAAGGAAGGAGAAAACAAGGGAGAGAGAAAGGAAGGAAGGAGAAAACAAGGGAGAGAGAAAGGAAGGAAGGAGAAAACAAGGGAGAGAGAAAGGAAGGAAGGAGAAAACAAGGGAGGGAGAAAGGAAGGAAGGAGAAAACAAGGGAGGGAGAAAGGAAGGAAGGAGAAAACAAGGGAGAGAGAAAGGAAGGAAGGAGAAAACAAGGGAGGGAGAAAGGAAGGAAGGAGAAAACAAGGGAGGGAGAAAGGAAGGCAGGCAGAAACAAGGGAGAGAGAAAGGAAGGCAGGAGAAAACAAGGGAGAGAGAAAGGAAGGAGGAGAAAACAAGGGAGAGAGAAAGGAAGGAAGGAGAAAACAAGGGAGAGAGAAAGGAAGGAAGGAGAAAACAAGGGAGGGAGAAAGGAAGGAAGGAGAAAACAAGGGAGGGAGAAAGGAAGGAAGGAGAAAACAAGGGAGGGAGAAAGGAAGGAAGGAGAAAACAAGGGAGGGAGAAAGGAAGGAAGGAGAAAACAAGGGAGGGAGAAAGGAAGGAAGGAGAAAACAAGGGAGGGAGAAAGGAAGGAAGGCAGGCAGAAACAAGGGAGGGAGAAAGGAAGGCAGGCAGAAACAAGGGAGGGAGAAAGGAAGGCAGGCAGAAACAAGGGAGAGAAAGGAAGGAAGGAGAAAACAAGGGAGAGAGAAAGGAAGGAAGGAGAAAACAAGGGAGGGAGAAAGGAAGGAAGGAGAAAACAAGGGAGGGAGAAAGGAAGGAAGGAGAAAACAAGGGAGGGAGGAAGGAAGGCAGGCAGAAACAAGGGAGGGAGAAAGGAAGGCAGGCAGAAACAAGGGAGGGAGAAAGGAAGGCAGGCAGAAACAAGGGAGAGAGAAAGGAAGGAAGGAGAAAACAAGGGAGAGAGAAAGGAAGGAAGGAGAAAACAAGGGAGGGAGAAAGGAAGGCAGGCAGAAACAAGGGAGAGAGAAAGGAAGGCAGGAGAAAACAAGGGAGAGAGAAAGGAAGGAAGGAGAAAACAAGGGAGGGAGAAAGGAAGGAGGAGAAAACAAGGAGGGAGAAAGGAAGGAAGGAGAAAACAAGGGAGAGAGAAAGGAAGGAAGGAGAAAACAAGGGAGAGAGAAAGGAAGGAAGGAGAAAACAAGGGAGAGAGAAAGGAAGGAAGGAGAAAACAAGGGAGAGAGAAAGGAAGGAAGGAGAAAACAAGGGAGAGAGAAAGGAAGGAAGGAGAAAACAAGGGAGAGAGAAAGGAAGGAAGGAGAAAACAAGGGAGAGAGAAAGGAAGGAAGGAGAAAACAAGGGAGGGAGAAAGGAAGGAAGGAGAAAACAAGGGAGGGAGAAAGGAAGGAAGGAGAAAACAAGGGAGGGAGAAAGGAAGGAAGGAAGGCAGAAACAAGGGAGAGAGAAAGGAAGGAAGGAGAAAACAAGGGAGGGAGAAAGGAAGGAAGGAGAAAACAAGGGAGGGAGAAAGGAAGGAAGGCAGAAACAAGGGAGGGAGAAAGGAGGGCAGGCAGAAACAAGGGAGGGAAGAGGCAAGGGGGGAAGGCTGGGTCAAGAGTGGGCTCTGTACCCCCCAGCTACTGGGGCAAACTGGGAGATCTTGGACCTCATTAAGCCCATTCCAGGCCTGAGCCAGTCCCTTATACTTAGGTCCTGTGTGGCTCTGCCACAGAAGCATCTGTGCTTGGGCTGGACCCTGACACTCCCTTCCCCAGCTAACCTCTGCCCCTGAGGGTTCCTTTCTTCCTCATAACCATGGCTCTTTTGCCTTCCTGGGTGGTCCTGTGTTTGACCTAAGGCCGAGGACTCTGTCCCTGACCCCATTTGGAGTTTTTTAGCAGAGTAGAGTGGTTGATCACTTCCTTCTCCAGCCCATTTTACAGCTGACATAACTGAGGCAAATAGACTGAATTGACTTGCCCAGAGTCTCACAGCCAGCATTTGAACTCGGAAATATTCTCCCAGGCGCTGCACTCTGCATGATGCCCTTGGCCCAGTTCACGACCCTCTACCTTTAGTCTGGCTGCCTCCCTTCCCTTTCTGGTGTGTGGAGGCCAGTGCCTTTACCTCTCCCAAGCCCCAAGAGCCTTGTGGCTCGGGCCCCTGCTTCTCTTCCAGGCAAATGGGACGCTGACAGAGCTCCCCGTCTCTCCTTGCTTTCTCCTCCAGCCTTTGCCCCTGCTCCCCAGCCCCTGAACGCCCTTGTTCAAGACCCTCCCGGCTCCTTGAGCGGCCCCACGGTCCAGGAGAATAAGGTGGACCAGAGCAAGGGCAAGAAGCAGAAGACCCGGACGACATTCACGCAGGAACAGCTGAACTTGCTCCGGAACGACTTTGCGGTGTCCAGATACATCACTCCGCAGAGAGGACGCCAGCTGGCCCAGCTCTTAGGGCTTAGTTACAAACAGGTGATGGGCCATCGGAGAGGGGTCTGCACTGGCCCCCATGGAGCTGAGGGGTGCTGGGAGGCCAGGAACATGGGCTTTCCCCTTCAGGGGGTGCCGGGAGGCCAGGAACGGGAGCTTTCCCCTTCAGGGGGTGCCGGGAGGCCAGGAACATGGGCTTTCCCCTTCAGGGGGTGCCGGGAGGCCAGGAACGGGAGCTTTCCCCTTCAGGGTGTGGTCATCTACAGTCTGAATGAGAGGAAAGGCGGGGGGAGGCAGGGGCGTCTGTCCCTGGGAGTCTGTCCTAGAGATGGGGAAGGGGCTGCTGGACGTGACTGGAAGCTGGCTCTCTTCTCCAGGTTAAAACTTGGTTCCAGAACCAGAGACTCAAAGCAAAGAGGCCACAGATGGTCCCTGCGTCCTCACTGCATGACCCCAGGCTACCCCAGGTAAAGAGGAGCCCCCTGGCCTTGGGGAATAGGGCCCCCGTGGGGGTCAGTTCTTTCCGGTAACCCATCTCCCCCTTCTTTTAGCTGGGACCGGCCGTTGGACCACAAGGCTTCAACCTCCCCTCTTCATTTCCCATGGACCCTGTAAACAATCACCCCAGGAACTATTCGGGATGGAGTGACCAGACTCCCGAAGGCTGGCTCCCGAACTACGGAGAGGCGGCCTCCCCTTATCTGGATGGCCTTCCGACACCCCTACACTACCCGCCGGCGGCGCCCATGGGGCACGGCGGCTGGAGCTGCCCCGTGGGGCCACAGACCAGTGCGGGCGCTTGTGGCCCTCTGGGTGTGCAGAGGCAACTGGCGCCCCTCCCCAGTGCCTCTGAGGCCGGCTCTGCTTACAGGCCAGCCCCGGGTGGCGGTGGCGTCCCCCTGGAGCCATCCTACCCGATGGGGGGCCCGGTCCTGTCTACCCCGTGAGCCGGCCTTTTCTCGGAGAGCTTCTCTCCACAGACTTTTTCTTCCTTCCCGAGGGCACTTTTTGGGTGGGCTGCTCCCCTGGGGCCTGCAAAGCTCTCCAGGTTTGGCCCCCAGACTTGGGATAGTCCAAATCCAGATGGAAATGACTGAGCTGGAGAGCAGCCGGCGGCCGAGGTGGGGAGGGGGGACTCGCGGTGGGGCTTTGGCTTTCTGTCTTGAACTCTCTGTTGCTATGGTGATCTGGGGATGGGGTTGGTCATGATCCTGGCAGGCTGGCTGGAGCTCCAAAGAGCCGTTCGTACCTTTCCCGTTCCGAAGGGCTGAGTGCAAAGGAGCCTCATGCTCCAGAAATGAATTTCACTGAAAATAAAAATGCCCCAGCTCAGTGATTTGGAAGCACATCTGGACTGTGGCCAGCTGCTGCCACAAGTGGACTGGGCTAGCCAGGCACCGTTTCTCTCTAGAGCACCAAGAGTCTTTGGAGGAGAAGATACTGGGGCCCCCGGACGCCTCCCCCCAGAAGTGCTCGTGGAGAATGGTGGAGATGGGCAAGGCATAAGGGGCGAGGTTTCTGGAGCCCTCCTCCCCAGGGAGGCCCTTTTCTAGCTGTTCAGATTTCACTTGATAATTCACTTTTATTATTATCTCCGACTCTGTAAAATGAGAGTTGGCCCCAATGGTCTGAAGGTCCCTTTTGTTATCATATAAGGGATCCTAGAAATTGTTTTTCAATGTTAAATATTTTTTTTCAATGTGTGAAAAAACTCTTCTACCCTCCCTCACCTGAGGAAAAAAACACTAAGCCCCTGTATTGGCCATCTGCCCCCACTCCTTCCTGCAAATGGCTCCTTCTCCCTCTGGGTCCTTCATTCTACTGGAGGTGGGAACGTTTCACTGGAAGCCCTTTGGAATCGCGCCCACCCTCGCACTGATCCGAGTTTCTGTGTTTGTGCTGTTGTCATTAAAGGTTTTTTGGTTCTGCTCACTTCCCTGTGCATCAGTTTTTCTCTTAAATCCTTCCCTTTATCCTTTCTTCAGCATGTTTATTTGTCATAAATTGTTCACTCGTTTTCCAGCTGTGGGCACCTGTTCAATTTCCAGTTCTTTGCCGGGGCAAAATAGACATTATGGATGACTCCTACAAGCTTTTGGGTCCTTGGGAGAGGTTTTACGGAGGAACGATCCTTCCCTTTGTGCCTCATTCCTCCTTCCCACTCTCCCTTTCTCCTGTTTCCCTGTTAAATGTGTGCATTTTTTTTTAACAGCTTTCCATTTTCCAAGTACATGGAGAATGTTCAGCATTCACCCTTGGCAAAACCTTGCTCCCAATTTCCCCCCTTCATCATTTCTTCCCCCACCCCCTAGAGGGCAAGTAGCCATTCTAGCCCACGTGGGACGGCTTTGGCCTGTGAAGCTGTAGTTGCTCACTGCACCCATTGCTCCTTGGTGGGGGGCCAGCTTGATTACGGGAGATCCTTTTGCTTTTTTCCGGCTGGAACTGGTCGTTCCCTCCCACCGCAGCTGGACAGCTCCCACCGGCTATTCCCCCTGCGCGTCCCAGCTGGGAGCCCCTGCTCATTCCTGACCCTGCACTTTCTGGTAGAGGCGACTTGAAGTTCATGGTGGAGGACTCGGCTTATCCTGGATTCTCCCTCTTCCCCCCTCCCCCTCCTGACCCCATATTCCGCCTCATTCTAGTCTTCATTCCCATGGCCGCCCCCTCAGTTTGTGTCCCCATTGGAACAGGCTTTGTGTTGGTCCTGCTTTTCAAGCCCGGCTTCCCTACTGAGGGCAGTTTCCTAGGGCACCGGGGCCCCTCGCCCGAAGGCTTCCGGGGCTCCCTCTGTGGGCCAGGCAGCAAGCTGGAGAAGCCCCGCGCAGACTGGCCCGGACGGCCAGTTACTCCCCCCCAGGGCTCCCCATCGCACTCCCACAGACTCTGTCCCTGACCCCTCCACAGGCGCCTCAGACAAACCCTCCATGGGCCTCGGGGGACGGGTCGGGCACCTCAAGATTGGACTCCATGTCATGATGCGGTTCAGCCGGTGCGGCCCCTCTGCTCAGTCTGGGGCCGGAAGCGGAGCCACGGGTGGAGCTGAGGGGCCTCCCCTCGCCGGGACGGCCATTCTCCTCAGGGGGAGGGCACCCCTGAGACTCGGTCAATCTGGAGGGGCTCAGGCGAGGCTTCCTCTCCCGTCCCAGGACAATCATGGTGTACGGCAGGAAGGGTCGGACATTCTCCGGGCCCGGAAGGCGCCAAGTCCTCTGGCTCCATGAGAGCCTGCTCTTGGAAAGGCTGGGTGACCCAGTCCCCAGAGTGTGTGGGTGGGGGGAGGAGGGGGTTCTGTGGCACAGACCACGTGTTCCAAAGGCGAGGAGAAGCCCGCTCGTGGGGGTCTTGGGAGCCCCCACTCCCCGTCTCTGTGACAACCTGCTCTTGGAAAGGCTGGGCGACCCGGTCCCCAGAGTGTGTGTGTGGAGGAGGGGGTTCTGTGGCACAGACCACGTGTTCCAAAGGCGAGGAGAAGCCCGCTCGTGGGGGTCTCGGGAGCCCCCACTCCCCGTCTCTATGACAACCTGCTCTTGGAAAGGCTGGGCGACCCGGTCCCCAGAGTGTGTGTGTGGAGGAGGGGGTTCTGTGGCACAGACCACGTGTTCCAAAGGCGAGGAGAAGCCCGCTCGTGGGGGTCTCGGGAGCCCCCACTCCCCGTCTCTGTGACAACCTCCTCTTGGAAAGGCTGGGTGACCCGGTCCCCAGAGTGTGTGTGGGGAGGAGGGGGTTCTGTGGCACAGACCCACGTGTTCCAAAGGCGAGGAGAAGCCCGCTCGTGGGGGTCTCGGGAGCCCGCTCGTGGGGGTCTCGGGAGCCCCCACTCCCCGTCTCTGTAACAACCTGCTCTTGGAAAGGCTGGGTGACCTGGTCCCCAGAGTGTGTGTGGGGAGGAGGAGGGGGTTCTGTGGCACAGACCACGTGTTCCAAAGGCGTGAGAAGCCCGCTCGTGGGAGCTCCCGTCTGGGGGCCACTGTGGCCTGTGGGGGTGATTTCTGTTCTTCTCCCCGTGGGGGGTTCACCTTTTAGGGGAGGGTTGGAGGCGACCAGGATTTTTTAGGAGCTGCAGTCTATCCTGGGCTTTTTTAGAAGCCCAACCCCGAGGCCCAGTGCAGCAGGAGCAGATGTGGACTTCATCCTGTGGCTGGTGCATCTGGAAATAAACATGGTGGGATGAATGTAGGAATTGTGTGAATTTGAACCCTCTCCTCCCAGGGACCAAAAGTAAATCCCCTCGGGCCCTGCGCTGCTGGGCCACCGTCCATGCCCCTTCGCCTCATTCCTATATTTTTCCTTTTCTTTTTCTCTTAGGCAGTTGGGGTTAAGTGGCTTGCCTGGGGTCACACAGCTAGGAAGTTCTGAGGCCGGATTTGAACTCGGGTTCTCCCGGTGCTCCATCCGCTGCCCCCTCCCCTCCCTGCCACAGCTGTGAAGTCAGAACGTCTTTGGAAGAGCTAATTTTTCTGAATGGGTGAAGGAAGCGAGGATTACCGGCCGCAGATGGGGAGGGCACAGAATTGTGCGGGGGCCACTCGCGGTGGAGACCCCCCAGTTCCTCAGCGGCGCCCCAAGAGGTCAGCGCGGCTCCGGGAGAGCCAACCGGGAGCGTTTCCCCTTCTGACCCGTGGTCAGAGCACGGCTCCGGCCTCAGGCGCTTGCCAGTCGTGGGAGCCTGGGCCAGTGATCCGCCAGCCCCTTTTCCCCTTCGGGAAAGAGAAGAATACGGCTCCCGCAGGGCTGTTGTGGGAGGCCGACCAGAGCTGGTGCCAGAGGCACTTACAGTGAGGTTATTATCATTAAAACTAATGAACACTCGTTCCAGTATCTCAGTCACAACATCCAGAAACAAGCAAAGGAACCCCCTCGGTCTCCGCCCAAACTCGCCAAAGGTGGGTCTGATCCCATCGCTTCCCCAGAAGCCCTGGGACCTTTGGCCTGGCTCCAGCCCCGGCCAGGCTCGGTGGGCGGGCGGTCCGCCTTCAGGGGCGCCCAGGACCCTGCTCCGCGCAGCTGGGTGCTGGCCTCCCCGACCCCTCCTCTGGATCCCAGCAGCATCCCCTCTGGAGTCAAGGTGCGCCCTCGACCGTTCCTCCTCCCTGGAGTCGTCCCCGGGGACAAGGGCCAGCTCCCAGCTCGCTCAGGACTGTTTGCGCCCAGCGGGCGGTGTGTGCACAGACACCGGATCCGGACACGTCGCGCGGGCAGCCCTCCCCTGCCCGCTTCTCCATCTACCCTCAGCCACTTATTAAAGGCCCGCGGGGCGCCCGCAGTTCAGAATACAGACCCAACAGTTCCTGCCCTCCAGGAGCCTACAGCGCCCTACCCCGCCCCGTGCACACATGGACATGCACACATATACACATGGGCACACAGACACAAGCACATACACATGGATGCACATATCCAGACATACAAGAGGCACGCAGGCTTCCTGCCCTCCAGGAGCCTACAGCGCCCCTACCCCTGCCCCGCACACACATGAACACACACACACATGCACATGTGCACACACACGGACACAGACACACACACATACATACAGGAGCCTACAGCGCCCCTACCCTCGCCCCGTGCACACATGGACATGCACACATATACATACATGTGCACACACACGGACACAGACACACACACATACATACAGGAGCCTACAGCGCCCCTACCCCCGCCCCGTGCACACATGGACATACACACATATACATACATGTGCACACACACGGACACAGACACACACACATACATACAGGAGCCTACAGCGCCCCTACCCTCGCCCCGTGCACACATGGACATGCACACATATACATACATGTGCACACACACGGACACAGACACACACATACATACATACAGGAGCCTACAGCGCCCCTACCCCCGCCCCGTGCACACATGGACATGCACACATATACACATGGGCACACAGACACAAGCACATACACATGGATGCACATATCCAGACATACAAGAGGCACGCAGGCTTCCTGCCCTCCAGGAGCCTACAGCGCCCCTACCCCTGCCCCGCACACACATGAACACACACACACATGCACATGTGCACACACACGGACACAGACACACACACATACATACAGGAGCCTACAGCGCCCCTACCCCGCCCCGTGCACACATGGACATGCACACATATACATACATGTGCACACACACGGACACAGACACACACATACATACATACATACAGGAGCCTACAGCGCCCCTACCCCCGCCCCGTGCACACATGGACATGCACACATATACACATGGGCACACAGACACAGCACATACACATGGATGCACATATCCAGACATACAAGAGGCACGCAGGCTTCCTGCCCTCCAGGAGCCTACAGCGCCCCTACCCCTGCCCCGCACACACATGAACACACACACACATGCACATGTGCACACACACGGACACAGACACACACACACATACAGGAGCCTACAGCGCCCTACCCCGCCCCGTGCACACATGGACATACACACATATACATACATGTGCACACACACGGACACAGACACACACACATACATACAGGAGCCTACAGCGCCCCTACCCCCGCCCCGTGCACACATGGACATGCACACATATACATACATGCGCACACACACGGACACAGATGCACATACATACATACATACATACACGAGTCTACAGCGCCCCTACCCTTGCCCCGTGCACACATGGACATACACACATACACACCGCACATAAGCACACACACACACAGACACAAGCACATACACATGGACGCACATAACCAGACATACACAGAGGCACGCAGGCAGTGCACATATACACACATAGGCATGGACATACATGCGTGCAGAGGTATATGTGAACATGCATACACACGCAGTCATGGCCGTGTGCACAACGTCTGCGTGGCCATACGCGTGTCTCTATAACAGACACGCTTGTGTATGCACACACTCACAGACATGCGACCAGGTTCACGGCACGGAAACAATCTGTACAAGGTAAGTTCTAATGTTCGGGACACTCAGAAGGTGCCGACTGACCAACGGTGCCTCGGGGGGACCAGCAGCGGCCGGACCACGAAAGGCTTCCTGCCCAAGTTGCTCTGGGCTGAAACTTTTTTTTTTTGGGGGGGGCGGCCAGGGGCTGGAACACAGAGCCCAAAGGTGGGAGGGGGAGAGGGATACGAGTCACTCGTTAGGGCTGAACCAGGGAGGCAAGGAAGGGAATGCCGTGGGAGGGCTGGGAAGGGTGAGGCGAGAAAGAGCTTCGGGGAGGAGCCGACTTCTGTTTGCCCGCGGTGGCGCTTCCAAGCGAGCCCAGTCCGTAGCGGGCCTCCCGTGTCATGGAGAATGTGCCGGACCAAGGACCGCCTGGAAGCTGGGAGCCCGAGGGGAGGCCACTGGGAAGGTCCAGGTGACGAGCGGCTGAACGAGGGAGACGGGTTATAGAAGTGGAGGCGAAGGGACAGCCAGGAGGGGGCTTGGCCATGGCCGAGCTTCGGAGTGAAGGGCATGTGGGGGGCGAGTAGGATTAGCACCGGGGGGTGAGGGCTCTTAAGCCACTTTGGGGGTCACGTCTGTGGCTCGGGAAGCTGCAGCATGGGCTGGGAAACTGTCCCCATGGATGGGCTAAGCCCCCTGGAAGCCTCAAACCCGTCAGTGGGTGGGGGGGAGGGACTACCCCGAGCACCAGGAGGGAGGGGCAAAGGAGAACGATCTGTTCCTAAAGCCTGAAGGCAGCGGGAGCACTCGGTCAATGGCAGCAGCCGCCTGCCGAGCCCCAGGCCTTGCTAGTCCTCGGGACCTCCCACTGTCACCCCTGACCCTGGTGCTCTGCTTCTCTTCAATCCAATCCACAGGCAAGTCGGGCCCCACCCCATTACATCAGGGGGCTTCTTGGAAAATGGAAGAAAAAGAACCAGAGTGTCCGGGGACAAAGTAAGACTGGGGGCCTGGGGGCAACGGGGGCATTCTCAGCCATCGGGGGAGCTGCAGAAGGGGAAATGTTTGGAGGGGGAGAGTCCCGCTC
Organism: Antechinus flavipes; assembly: GCF_016432865.1. Lineage (NCBI taxonomy): Eukaryota > Metazoa > Chordata > Mammalia > Dasyuromorphia > Dasyuridae > Antechinus > Antechinus flavipes. The sequence continues at coordinate 684,925,032 of NC_067399.1, forward strand.
CGAGTCGGAGATGCGGCTACAACATCTGGCCTGAACCGTCTAGGAGGCTGGTGATGAAGGCAGAAGGCCGCGATCGCGAGCACTGACTCGGTACCGTCTGGAGCTTCGGTAGGACAAGCCTCCGGTGACTTTGGTCTCCTCAACTTCCCCTTGTCCCTTAAGCCGCGCGGCGACTGGCAGCTTTGTGGCGGTCTGGTCGCCCAGACCCTTACAAGGCAGAATGACCGAGAGTCTCGGGAAAGGAGATTTCCTTTCGTGTTGCCATTGGGCCCGTGATGAACAGAGTCCCCTGCTCCCACAGAAGGGAAGGTCCTTGAAGACTGAGGCCGGATATCGTGGGCATCCTGTACGGAGCCAGACCTGAACTCGCCCCTGGCCTTCGACACTGCTCCTCTTGGCTGCCCTGTCACCTTCTGCTTTAGTCTTCCCACCTGTAAAGTTGGGCCGATCATCATAGCCCTTCCACGGGGGCAGTTGTGAGGATTAAATGAGATTGTTATAAAGCTGCAAACCTTCACAAAATGCTATGGAAACGCTACCATTATTATCCCAAGCACCAGCCTCAGGACTGGCGCACAGTAGGCGCTTAGTGGGCCTGCCGATGGACCTTCTTTAAGTTCCCTGCTCAAGCTCTGGCGAGCTCTCTGGCTGCAGCTTCGTAATGGTCCTGGCTGCAAGGGCAGCTGGACTAGAGAAGTCATTCAGGACTGAGTAGACGTTGGACAGGAAGCTAGGTCCGAGATCACTGCACTGCTCCTTGGTAGCTTCTGTTCCTTCTCCCATCAGGACAGCGCTAGAGCATCCAACACTTTGGAGTGGGTTACCTTGGTTTCCTGGTAAGTTTCGTGGGGATCTGTCCAAAGGACGAATCCACACCTAGATTTCCTGTCATGGGTCTGGAGGCAGGAAATCTAGGTGAGGATTCGGGCTCTGCTATTTGCTGCATGTGAGCTTGAGCAATGGCCAGACTCCCGGATCCCCTGTTTTCTCGTTTGTAAGGAAGGTGGCTTCCCAAGGAGTTCTCCCAGTCAGGGCTTCTTAAGCTGCAGGTCTCGGGCCCACATGGGTTCCCCAACTGGCGTGGGAGTGGGGAGAAGCTTGGCAACGGTAAAAAGGCAGTTGGAGTGAGCGGCTTCCCAGGGTCACCTGGCTAGCGGCTGGTGCTCTACCCCTGCTTATCTCTTGCCCCTATTGTTCATGTAAAAATAAACAAGCATCTCATTTCCTCCTCCATCCATGCTAAGACTATGTGTATCCCAAAGAATCGCTTTAAAATCCATTTCTTCCAGGTTTATTATCAGAGATATTGGATTTGTCTGCCCGCTTTTAGGTTCCTTTGCACCCGGGGCCTGCGTGGAAACATTTCTCGGGAGAAAAGGAGTCCATAGTGGAAAAGGTGGAATAAGCCCCGGTCTAAGGAAGGGCCCCGCTCCGGGCTTCCTCACGCCCTGCTCAGAGCATTCCCAGCCCGCTGGGCTCCGGCCTTGGAGAAGCCAATCAGGCACAAGGAGCCCTCTACTTTCTGCAGCCAAGGACTGAGGCTTCCAGGTGGAGGGGCACCTGTGTCCGGGGCTTCAGGTGAAGGGCGTGGGTGGGGGTGGGGCCTGGGGCCCGGGGGCTTCCGGCGGAGTAGCTGAAGAGGTGTGGGAGCCGCTGCTCTAGGCGTCAGAATGGAGCCTCCGGAGATGCCCAGGAGGCCCCTGGACTTGGGTGGCAGCCGGGACTCGGGGAGCAGCTCCGACTCGGAGAGCAGTCAGGACTCGGGGAGCAGCCCTCTTAGGCAGACACCCCTTCTCCCAGCCCCACTCCTCTCCTCTCCCAACCCTTCCAGCAGCCTCCCTGACCGCAACTGCAGCAGCGAAGCTTCAGGGGAGTCGGGGCGTTCCCCCCTCGAGGCCGGGACGAGTCCCAGCAGTGAGCCCTGGACCCTCTGCTACCCGGAGCACGAGCTCGAGGCTCTCAGGTCGGACCTGGGGGGCGCTCGGAGCTCCCCTCCTTCGACGTCGCAGGCCCGGCCGGAGCCGGCCTCTGAATCGCTCCAGTGCGTTTTCAGACTGGTGATCGGGAATTACCTCCTGGGCCGGGCTTACCGCTTCACCCACGGCAGCGGCCGCAGCTGTCGCGCCTCCCGGAGGCCCAGCCCCAACGGCCGCGCCGGGAGCGGCCGAGGCCCCGAGGGCAGCTCGGGGGGCGCCCGTGGCCGCCGCCGCCCCGACCTCGCGCCCGCCCCCCGCGGCGGCCCCGCCTCCCGCCCTCGCCTCCCTTTTTCCATCTCCTTACGCTGCCGACTCCCGGCCTTGTGCGTCAGCACCCTGAAGGCCGTCGGGCGGTACGTGCAGCTGCGGCACAGGGCCACCTTCGCGGTCCTGATGCGGCAGCTGGGCCAGCAGCGCCGAGTCTGCCCTCTGATCTTGGTCCGCGTCACGAGAGAGGCGTTCAGCGGCGGCCCCACCAACTGGGGCCGGGTGGCCGCCGTGCTGGCTTTCGTCCGCTTCGTGCTGAGGAGCATGGAGCCGCCCGAGGGCGTGAGCCTGCTCTCGGACCACATCTCCGACACCCTGGTGCAGGCCCAGGAGGCCTGGCTGCGGCAGCAGAGGGGCTGGCAGGGGCTGATCCGCTTCTTTTACGGGGAAGACCTCGAAGGGCTCCTGGGGAACGCCTCGGGGAACTGGGGCTTTGTCTGCCCCCTAACTTATTTATAGCTTCCGGGGCTCCGCTCCCTGCTGCTGCTGGGGGGGTGGGATGGGGAGGGAGGGAGGGAGGGAGGTGTCTGGAAAAGGGCCCCTTTGACTGTGTTCTCGAGCTGCCTGGGAACCCTGGCCCGGGGCCCTTGGGAGTTTGCCTGGATTCGGGGAATCGGGAACACCGCAGTGCCCTGGACAGAATCCCACAGGCCGGGCCCCTGTGGCCGCCCATATCGGCAGTGGCCCCGGCTGGCGGCCAGGGCCCCCGACTTTCTGGCCCAGCTGCTGAATCCGGATTGGGGTGGGGGAGGGGGGGCAAAGGGGAAAGGACAGGGTGGGGGAGGGGCGGGAAAGGCCGAGGAGCAGGCCAGCTGGTCTCATTAATAAAATTCGAAAGAAGCCTTTCCCTCAAGTCTTGGGAGTCCTTCAGGGTGTTGGCCCGGATGGGGCCCTTTGAGAGGTGAGATTGGGATTAAGGCTTGAAGTGGGCCCTGCTCCTGGCGGTAGTGACCCCAAATTAATCCCACCCCTTCTGGAATTGGTTAAGTAGGAGGGGAAGGAGAGATTGAAGAGATGTGAGGGGGGGGTGTGCTCCCCATTTGGAAGGGAATGAGTGTGAGCTGACTGACCTTTCCTTCCCCTCCTTTCTCCTTACTTTGCAAAGGAGCTAAAATTGAGGCCGGGCCCCATCTTTGCGGGGGCAGAGGAGAGGAGAAAGCCGTGGGGAGCTCTCCTAAGTTGTTCAGCTTGCAACATGTCTTTGGGGCCTGGGGATCTCTCCCCAGTCCGAGGTATCTTTGGGGGTGACCGCTCTAAGGCCTTCCCGGCCTTCCCTCCTTCCCCATGGGTTGTGTTGGCCTCGGGGAGAGTTGGCTTAAACATAAGCCATGTGGTGGTGACCTCAAATGGTTAAGGACTAGATGGACCTTTCTGTGAGGTCAGTTGTCCCATCGGGTGAGCAGTCCCTCCAGAGCCCATTTTGTGCTGGACGGGCTGCTCCAGCCTTGGGGAGCTGGGTTTGGCCCTGGGGGCAGTGCCTGGACTGGGCTGAGAAGCTCTGTACCAGGAGGAGGGAAAGACGGAAGCATTGAATGCCAGGCGCTTTCTAAAGATTGGTTCCTTTTCATGAGCATCCTGAGCACCCTCCAGTAGGAATTATCTGCATTTTACAGTTGAAGAAGGCAGATAAAGTGATTTGGTTGCTTCACCTAGTTAGTATCTGAATTTGAACTCGGGTCTCCAGGCCCAGAATTTCCCACTGTCTGCCCCCTAGCTGCCTCTGGTGGGAGAAACGACTTCCAACTCCCTTGTGTCTCCACTTAACCCTTCGGCCCCGCACTGAAGTTCTTGGGCACAAATCTGGGTTAGGATTCCCTAACCCTAAATGCGGGGCTGGAGCTTGTCTAAAGACGTCATCAGGCTGGGCAGCGTGAGCTCCTCTGAGAACCAAAGGAGGCCACAGGGGGATGGGGGAGGGGGAGGGAAGAGATGGAGGAGGAGGAGGCCCCTGGGTTTGCCCAAATTGACTCCATCTCAGAGCCTGGTTTCAGAGCTTCCCAGTGACGGTCCTGACTGGGTCATCAATCAGTCATTCATACTGCAAAATGAGTAGTTCATTTGATCTTCAAAACAAAGCTTGGCAGGGGCTTTTGTTCTCCTGTTATAGATGAGCCCCACTGCTGGTCCCCCAAACAGAGGGAGTAGTCCTTGTACCCGCCTCCATTTAACTTCTAATGGCTCAGCTGTTAAAAGGGCTTCAAAGGTATAGTCACTAAGGTCCAAACTTGTCCCTCCAGTCTGTAGGAGACTGAATTTCCCCCCTTTGGGGAAGGGACTAGGGGCACAGTTGGGCTGGGTTCCCATCCATATACAATCTCAGTTCCAAAGAGAATGTGGTAATTTAAAAATTCAGGAGTGTGGTTTCTGGGTATTTAGTCATTTTATTATTAAGGCCAAGATTATCATTAAAAGGATGGTTATTTCACTGGCCATCCTAGAGGAAGTTCAGGGCTTCTGTGTTCTTTTGGAAGAGGAATGAGAATTCACTCTGCTCAATTAACATGATGGGAGGTGAGCTACGTTAAAATGAGGGCTGAGAGGGACATCATGTCACTCTGGGACAGAGAAACTCTCCCTGTACTGTGGCCACCCCCACCCTTTGGTTTTCTAGCAGAAGGATCGGGCTCCAAGAGCCAGATTGAGGGGAATTGTAGAGATTCTCTGTACGTTTGGGTTGTGTCAGATAGAGGGGAAACTGAACTTGGAGGTCTTGAGGAGAAAAAAGAAAGGGAAAACTCCGAATTTCCCCAAATCATTAATAATCATTTCTCTCAAAATGGTGTAAAATATGGGTCTGTGAGCAGTTTCTGCCATACCTCTTCCCAATAAAATTTACCAAATATCGAATTCTTCGATTTCAAATTTGAAATGTCCGAGGTAAGGGGGGGGGAGGGAAGGAGGAAGATTTGGAACACAAAGTCTTACGAAAATAAATATTGGAAATTATCTTTACCTGTATTTGGAAAAATACTACTGAGAATTTTTTTTAATCTGCAATTTTCATCTTTTACACTTTTTTTTTCCATTGGTTACTTTGATATTCTTGGATTTTTTCTTCCAAATAAATTTTCTCATTTTTTTTTGAATTGGATAAAATAAATTTTCATATTCAGTATTCAATTACTCAGTAGAATAATTGGATAAAATACCTTGTGATCCAGTGGGATTTATATCAGGCGTGTAGGGATGGCTTAACATTCATCCTGTTTTCAAGGTTTCCGGGTCTAGTTCATAAAGATCACAGCTGGCACCTGAAATTTAGAAAGTCAAGTGGAACAAATCAGAAACAAACACCTCCAGATGCATTTCTTAAAGCCTGAGTAAAATCCTGAGTAAAAGAGAGAATGAAGGGATGGTATCCTCACTCTACTTCAGTTATTGTGTCTATGCTTGGGGTGAGCTGGAATTTTCTTTTTTTTAATGTAATAATAGCTTTTTTAAGTTTCAAAATACATGCAAAGATATTTTTCAACATTCACCCTTGCAAAACTCTGTGTTCCAAATTTTTCTCCCTCCTTTCCCCAAACAGCAAATAATCCAATAGAACTTAAACCTGTGCAGTTCTTCTCAACGCATTTCCACATTTATCATGCTGTACAACAAAAATTGGATCAAAAAGAAAAAAAAATGAGACGCAAAAAGCAAATAACAAAAAAGGTGAAAATACTACATTGTGATCCAGCCACATTCAGTCCCCACACCCCTCTCTCTGGATGCAGATGGCTCTCTCATCACAAGTCGATTGGAATTGCCTTGAATCACCCCACGTAGCTGGCCTGGGCTCCTGAACTCTATGCTGGCTGCTTCCCTGCCTCTCCTTGCACCAGCTTCTTGGGATCAGCACTCTCTCAGGGGCAGACAGCTCTTGATAATCCCCTAACCAACAAACTCTCCTCTCCCGGGTTAGTCATCACATGGACTAAAGTTCTCATCTTTCCTTTGTCAAAAATTATTTTTATTTCATTAAATATTTCCCAATTACATGTATCATTTTTAAAACAATCTTTTTTTTTAATTGAGTTCCATTTTCATTCTCCTTCCTCCCCTCAAGAAGAAAGGCAGTTTGATTTTGATTATCCACACGAGATCTTGTCAAACAGATCTCCTTATTTGTCACGTTGCAAAAGAAAACACAAATAAGATAAAACAACAAAAAGAAGTAAAAGGAAAAAATCCTGCTTCCAGCTGCACTCAGAGTTCCTCAGCTCTCTCTGGAGGTAGAGAGCTTGGCTCATTGTCTGGGTCAGAGGCCTTTCAAAGCTGGCTTTTTTCTTTACTGTCTACATTCTTCTCCCTGTGCTCTGCCTCCCTTCCCAGAGACCATCCCTGTTTCCTTTCAGACCATCCATTTTGCTATTATACTATTTTACTATTCATTCTTGCTGCCCAGGAGAACTCGGGCCCATTCATTCGTCCATGTATTCATCCATTCTTTACCTAATGGCCCCTCCTTCAGCTTTCAGCTCTTTGCCAGCACGGAACAATTGGCTACAAACACGTGTTCGGGAGGGTCCTCTCCTCTTCCCCCATCTCTGGGACATGGGTCTGGGGGACATCGGGTTCAGTAACTGTGGGAGTAGGTTTTCAGTGCCCACTCGGTGCCAGCCACCGCACCACGCTCCAAGCAGATTTTCAGAATCGCCGGACAGATGTGCAGAAGGACCCCAGATTAATGGGCAGCGAGGTGGTGCAAAGTGGAGGGAGTGCCAGGCTTGGAGTCTGGAAGTCCGAGTTAGAATCTGGTCTTGCCCTGGCTGAGGGGAGAGTCACTTCCCTGGAGTGTGCCTGAGGGTGCTAGGTGGGACTGATGCTGGTGGGGGCGAGGGGGGGAGCTGGCACTGGGGCAGTTGGACAGCAGTTGTTGGGGGCTGCAGTGAAGGGGCTGGCCCCTTTGCCCCATGGGAGTTCTCTCCAAGGAGCCTGATGGAAGGGCTCTGCTTCTGTCTCCCCTGCTCCTGCTTGGCTCCCGAGGGCTTTGGGCCTGGCCTGGAAGCGGGGGCGCTCTGGGAATGGGTCGTGCCACTGCCTGGCAGCTTCCTGGGTAGATGGCGGGATGTTGGCGCCGGGGCAGGGAGGACAGGGATGGCAGCCAGTGATGATGGTCCAGGCTCTGGTGGCCTCTACACGCGACCCATTCTTGGCTCGTTAGCGTGAAATGAGGAGAGGTAGAAGATGGACAGAAAACGGGAAGGGGATGAGGAAGTCTGAAGCAGGTGGGAGCACGGTAAGGGGAGGACCCCCTTTGGGGGAAACAAAAAAAACGGGGGGAGCTGGTGGCCGGGATGCACAGGGCACCAGGCCTGAAATCAGGAGGCCTCCTTTTACTGAGTTCAAATCCAGCCTCTGACACTTTCTAGCTGTGCAACTCTGGGCAAGGCCCTGTTCACCTCTGTTTGCTCATCTGTAAAGTGGGTGGAGGAGGAAATGGCCAATCATTTTGCGAAGAAGACGCTCCATGAGGTCTCGAAGTTGGATGCAACAGCGAAAGGCGGGCCAACGATCCGGGTCAGAGAGCTCCCCACACCAGTCACCAGGTGGTGCTGTCTGCCCAGGGCGAGGGCAGAGGGAGCCGGCAGGGGCAGGAGAGCTCAGGGCAGGTCGAGCCTCGGCCCCAGGGCGAGCACAGGGACATGGGGAGTTCCCGGCCCGGATTTTGCCTTCTCACCTCTGGGGTCTGTAATATGCAGCCTTGAGTCCTCGCCGTCGGACCTGGCCTCCCCCACCCCCACCCCGATGGCCTTCGGTCGGCTCGCTCAGCCCAGAGCCGAGGAACATCCTTTTGGTGGCTGAAAGGAGAGTAAACTTTCCGGGGGAAAGGCAGGCAGCCCCACTAGCTTCTCCTGCCCGGGCGTGGGTGGGGGGTGATGAGGGTCTGCACCAGGGGGCCGCTTTCAGAGGGGAGGGGAGGTCAGCAAGCCTGCTTGGTAACACACGGGGGAGGAGCGATCACATCTGTACAATTCTGAGCTTTTTCTTTTTTTACATTTACTCAGATGTGTTAAGCTAAAAGCTTTTTCTTTTTCAAAATCCGGCAGTTTTCAGCATTCACCCTTGCCACCCCTTGTGTCCCAGATTGTTCTCCCTTCCCTCCCTCCACCCCCTGCTCTACTCAGCAGATAATCCAATAGAGGTCAAACATGAGCAGCTCTCCTAAACTGTTTGTCTTGCTGCATTAGAAAAATGGGGACAAATGAGAAAGAAAACCAAGCGGTGACAGAGAGTGAAGGTGCTGTGTTGTGGCCCCACTCGGCTCCCACAGGCCTCTCTGGGGGTGGATGGCTCTCTCCATCCCGAGAGCACTGGAACTGCCTGAGTGGTCCGTCAGAACCGAGGACCGGAGAGTCTCGTTGCCGTGCAGTCTCCTGGCTCTGTCCCTTCTCTCAGCATCGGGTCCTGTCGGTCTCTCCGGCCTCTCGGAAACCACTCAGTGTTTTTCAGGCTCTGCCCCACAGAGCCGACAAGGACCTGCTTCCATCCGGTGAGGGATGCTGTGTCTATTCTCCACTGACCCCTCAGCCAAGAAGTGCCCCAGAAGGGAGCCCGTGAGGGCCTTTGCCCCAGGACTCGTGCTCTTCTCTATTGAAGCACCTTGGGCCGGTCTCACACCGGCAGAACTTCTGGAGATGCCCACTGTGAGGAAACCTCTGGGCTTCTGGAGTCCTGAGGTACGGGAGGCTGATCATCCTAGGTACTCCAGGGAGTGGAAGCCCTCTCACACACCCGGAGTGTATGTGGCCCTCCACGGCCAGGTGAGCAGGTAAAGGACGCGCCATGGGCCCCATTCGATTTTCCCAGCCTTCTCTGGCTCAGCCAGCCCTCCGATGAGGGTTCGGGGTGAGGGCGGCCCTTCTCGTTTCTGGTCCTGCCCTCATTTTCCCTCGTGTGGGAGTCCGAGGACCTTGTGGTCTTGACCCGGGCTGGGTGGTGGGACTCAGATCTGTCCACATCTCCCTTGCTCTCCACCCACTTTTGCAGAAAGCCGACCCAGAAGCTTTTGCTTCCAAGCAGCTTGGGAGTTTGTGTTCCTGGTTTTTTGCAGACCTTTGCTGAAAAAAAGGGGAAGCAGTCTCTGGCGGCCTGCCAGCCACATGTCTTTCTAAGCTTGACTTCTAGGAAGACTCCTCTCCTCTGAGACGGGACCCCAGAGAGGGAGGACCTTGAATCGTTCCCGGATTCATGATCCTTACTTCCTCATCCACATTTCCTGGTAAGGAGTGGGAGGAAGAGCAACAGCTCACATACAGGAAAAACCAAGCTTTGTGGACACCCCCAGCCTTTGGAACCCTGCTCCATCTCAAAGCCTGGCCTCTCTTTTCATTGGCTCCCCAGCCTCTGTCTTTGGGCAAAATCAAGCGGAAGGCAAACACTGCAGGGCAGAACCCCATAGTAGCTAAGATCAGTCACAATCTTTCATACTGGGGATGTAAGAACAGGGTTCCAGTCCTCAGGTATGGGTTTCCAGGATTTCACAGCCCCATTTGTCCCGGTGAGAAGGATGGCCCTGAGGAGAAGGACAGTGGACAGTTAGCTCAGGAGTGTCGATTTGGGAGGGGGAGGTACTTCTTCAAATCTGGCTACATCTAGCTTGGGTCTCTGGCTCACTCTCCCAACCGCATTCAGGGTCCGTAGGCTGGAGGGTCCCCAGAGTTTGCCTACTTCTCAGTGTCCTAGAGGGGCCCGGTGGGCTTGGGAGGGCGCTCCTCCACTATCTCTCAACCAGGTACTATGTCCCTGCACTGATCTCTGGCTGGGATCCCTTTGCTGATGGAAAGTAGAACAAAGACAGAAGAATAGCCCCTCCCCATGAGCCCACTCAGTCCCTAGGGACTTAGAATGGTGACTAGCAAATATCGCCTCCCATCATTCATTTCTGGGGGTAGCACAGCTCTGAATGAGCTTGCTTTCCAGACGTGGTGCTGGATTACTTTGCTACTTGATCGGGCTGTGAGTGGCAAGCTGGACTGGATCTGGACCTGCGGGGACTTTTGAATTTTGAGGCTCACAAGGCCATGAGCTGGTTCATTCTGTCCCCTAATATCTGCCATCTAAGACAGGAAAGGGGATTGGGAGGGGAAGGAGTGCTGCCGCCTCTCTCCTACCCAAAAGCCACTGGGAAAGAAGAGAGAACTTTTGCATAGGTTGTGAACACTCAGATCCTTCTCAGCAGCAGCTCATTAATAATAGGCTCTCTATCTGTTACCCACCAAGTTGACAGGTGATGTTTGTCAAAGGACATCTTCTGTACTTGATTGCAACTGGGGCAGACCCTCATCATGGGGGGCTCTCCAAGCCTCCATGTGGATATGGGGCTCCAGAGAACGTCAGCAATGCTCTAAAGATCGGGCTCCCTTTTGTGCCTCCTCCCCATTTCATATTTTTATAATAAACTTTATTATATATTATATCTATATATAATAAACTTTATTATATTTCTTATATCTATATTTGTTCTATCTATATATTATATATAATAAACTTTATTATATATTCTAGTTATATAATATATAATAAACTTTATCATATACATTTTATCTATATATTATATATAAGAAACTTTATTATATACAGTCTATCTAAATACTATATATAACAAAGTTTGTTACATATATTCTATTTATATAGTAGATATAATAAACTTTATTATATATTCTAGCTATATATTGTATATAAGAAACTTTATTATATACATTCTATCTATATAGTAGCTATAAGAAACTTTATTGTATACAGTCTATCTATATATTATAGATAAGAAACTTTATTATATACATTTGATCTATATATTATAGATAAGAAACTATTATATACATTCTATTTATATAAATATCTCTCTATATAATATACATTCTATTATATACAATTAGATAATTGTAATGTTCTCTTTGGTTCAGTTTCCTGGAGTCTCTGGGGCAGCCTTCATTTCAGTTCAGTAATCACCACATGAGCATCCAGAGGTTAAAGTCCAAATCCTTTATTGTCTCCTTCACTTGGGGCTCGGCTAGTTTTCTGGAGGCCTTCTGGATCTTGGTTTCAGTGGAGAAGCGAAGGAGGACAGCCTGCCACCGAGGCGGTGTGAGAAGAAGTGAATGAATCTAAGTCCAAGAGCTTGTGCTTCAGCTTCCAGCCAGCACAAAGGAGGTAGGCGATGGAATGAATCTGTCTCAGCCTTTGCTGGCTGTTATATACTTCATTATCAAAGGTGTGAATCTTGTGGAACTTTATTAAGTGCTGAGTACAGCTACTGAACTATTAAGTCAATTCCACTGACCTAACACTTTGTAAGAATCCTTGTTTCAGAGTTCTGGCCCATAACAGATAAGAAACTTTATTATACATTCTATTTATATATTATAGATAATTAACTTTATGATATATTCTATCTATATATTATATATGAAGTTTTATTATATACATTCTATATATATTATAGATAATAAACTTTATCATATATTCTATCTATAATATATAAGAAACTTTATTATATACATTCTATCTATATATTTTAGATAATAAACTTATCATACATTCTATCTATAATGTATAAGATACTTTGTTATATACATTCTATCTATCTATTTTAGATAATAAACTTTATCATACATTCTATCTATAATATATGACACTTTATTATATACATTCTATCTATATATTTTAGATAATAAACTATCATACATTCTATCTATAATATATAAGAAACTTTATTATATACATTCTTTCTATATATTTTAGATAATAAACTTTATGATATATCCTCTCTATATAGTATATATAAGAAACTTTATTATATACATTGTATCTACATATTATAGAAAATAACCTCTAACCTTCTAAGATACTAGGTTGTGCAGTGGATAGAGTGCTGAACCTGGAATTAGAGAGATCTGAGTTCCAATTCTACCTCAGTCAATAACCAGCTATTTGAGTAAGTCACTTAAACCTCCATTTGACTGTAGGTTAGGGGACACAAATCATCATTCCCATTTTCCCTATTCCTAACCTACCGTGCAACAAAGTGGCCCTGAGCTGTTTGCTGATGTTGTGATTTTGTGAACTGCAGCCTCTGGGGAATGGGTTTACAAGGAAGCTTGGGGTGAGACCAAGGAGCATTCATAAATCAAACTTGTAATAGAGAACAAAGAAAAAAGCCACAAAGAGAAAAGTCTTTTCCCTCCCAAGTCCCTCCTCCCCACAATTAATATATAGATGGGTATTTCTAGGGCAATCTAGTTCTGTCACTGTCCCAGGCAGTATTGGGGCTGCTGTGTCTTCTTGTCTTTGAGATCATTTGCAAAGTCCCTGCGGAGCCTTTAAAGCCTTTTCCAATGGACACCCTGTCCCGGTCTCCGGGCTTAGAGCCCATCTGTCTCCTCCAAGCACCCTGGGCTCCTGCCAAACTTGCCATTCCCTGGAGAATGTTCTGTCCCCTTTTAGTGCCTTTGCAGCACTGTCCCAGTGCCCAGGGTTCAGCCTTTTTCTGCTTCTTGGAACCCTGGGGTTCCCAAACAGAGCTCACTAGGACTCCCTGGGTTATTCAGCAGGGCTGGACCGTGGGCTCATCAGGGTTTGGCCCTTCTAGGGTTGTTGTTCAATTGTGTTTCAGTGGTGTCCCGATTATCATGATCCCATTTGGGGTTTTCCTGGCAGAGACACTGAAGTGGTTTGCCATTTCCTCCTCCAGCTCATTTTACAGATGGGAAAACTGAGGCAAAGTGACTTGGCCAGGATCACACAGCTGATATTTGGGACTAGATTTGAACTCAGGGAAAGGAGTCTTTCTGACCCAAGACCTGGTACCCTATCCCACTGTATCACCTGGTTCCCCTCCTTGGGGTGCCCAATCAATAAACTTTTATTAAGCAGTTCAAGCACTAGGGACACAAACATGAAAAAAGAGCAACGGCTCCTGCTCGCAAGGAGCTTACACTCTGCCATTTCCGTGTGTCTGACTCTCTGTGACCCTGTGTGGGGTTTTCTTGGCAGAGATCCTGGGATGGTCTGGCCCTCCTCCTCATTGTCTTGCCTAGGCCAGAAAACCATAGTCCCAACAAGGCTTTATCCTCCTGACAGCTTTTGTGGGGGCTCTAACCTGCTTGGTTTTCTGACCTGGCTCATTTCACCCCCTGTGTAGGCAGCCTGGGGGACCCCAATCTCCAGGGCTCCCCATATTGGTGCAGAGGACGGCTGATGGCTGATGGTTGCAGCTCTGAACCTTACCCTTGAGGCTTCCTTCATTCCCAAACTGCAAACTTGGGGTTCTCGGGGCTGCTCTAATCTCATGAGGAGAGGGCGCTGAGTTTATGCAGTTGCCTTAGAACTCTCTTCTGCATTTTTTCTGGGCGGTCTCTTATGCCACAGGAGCCTTTCCCCTTCTTACTTCTCTTGTATTCTGCCCCCCTTTCCCCCTTGGAGTTTTTCATGTGATGTTTTCCATCATTTTCCCTCTTTTTTGACTTTTACTTTATTTAACCTATTTCTTAGGCTCAGCTATAATTCTTCTCTTGGCCATCTTATCGGAAGCACCCAGATTCTTACTCAAGCAGGATCTTATTTTTTAAAAAATAACTTTTTATTGATAGAACCCATGCCAGGGTAATTTTTTACAGCATTATCCCTTGCATTCACTTCTGTTCCGATTTTTCCCCTCCCTCCCTCCACCCCCTCCCCTAGATGGCAAGCAGTCCTTTACATGTTGAATAGGTTACAGTATATCCTAGATACAATATATGTGTGCAGAACTGAACAGTTTTCTTGTTGCACAGGGAGAATTGAATTCAGAAGGTAGAAATAACCCAGGAAGAAAAACAAAAATGCAAGCAGTTTATATTCATTTCCCAGTGTTCTTTCTTTGGGTGTAGCTGCTTCTGTCTATCTTTGATCTGAATTAACTCTCTTTATTGAAGAGATCCACTTCCATCAGAATATATCCTCAAACAGTATCGTTGTTGAGGTATATAATGATCTCCTGGTTCTGCTCATTTCACTCAGCATCAGTTCATGTAAGTCTCGCCAGTCCTCTCTGTATTCATCCTGCTGGTCATTCCTTACAGAACAATAATATTCCATAACATTCATATACCACAATTTACTCAACCATTCTCCAATGGATGGGCATCCTTTCATTTTCCAGCTTCTAGCCACTACAAACAGGGCGGCCACAAACATTTTGGCACATACAGGTCCCTTTCCTTTCTTTAGTATTTCTTTGGGGTATAAGCCCAGTAGTAGCACTGCTGGATCAAAGGGTATGCACAGTTTGATAACTTTTTGAGCATAGTTCCAAATTGTCAAGCAGGATCTTACCCTGATTTTCTGTGTGAGGGAGTATCATTTGTGGCTCATACAATTCCTTCAGAATTGGGTATCTTCTCATTAGCATCTTTAATAATGTACAATCTTTCTTAGAAACCATGCTAACCCAACTGATAAATTTTCTTTGATTACTCCACAAAACTCTATCTATGGATGCTCAGTCTTTAGGCTAAAAAATGGAGTAGCCCATTTTTTCTTTCTTTTTTTTTTAACTTTTTAAAAACACATTTCTTTATGAATTATGTTGGGAGGGAAAAATTAGAGCAAAAGGAATAAAACCACAGGAGAGAACAAAACAGAAAAAAAGAAGTGAATTTAGCATGTATTTGTTAGAATCCTTACAAAGTGATGTCAGTTGCCTAATTTAACATGGTACTTAGCAAATCCTCTAGCTCACAAATGTATTTAAGTACTCATTGGAGTTCACACTTTTGGGAGATCCACTAAGTTAACTGGGTAACTTTGTGATCCTTCCATGGGAGGAGGAGTCAACCTTTTACACCTAGCATAAATAGAGCTTCAGTGAGCCAGTCAGGGCAGTTCAGAAGAAGCCCACTCTCAGAGGTGGAGTCAGATTCATTCCAACTTTCACCTTGGTGCTGGCTTGGAGACCTTTGGAAGAAGAGAAGCGGAAGCTGGCAGAGGCAAAAGATTAGCAGCAAGAGCTCTTGGGACCAAGCAGAGAGATAGTCTCTAAGAAAAACTAACTGGGCTTATTTTAGAGGAAGCAATAAAAGATCAGAACTTTTAACACCTGGCTGCATTTGGAGTGAGTGTTACTTTCAACTGAAACTAAGGCTGCCTCGGAAAACCTCCCTGAGAAATCTGCTCCCAGAGAACCATCATTTATAAAATGATGAGAACACCACATGTATTGATTACATTCAATCTCCATATTTCTTTTTCTGGATGCAGATGGGGTTTTCTGTCATAAAATTTATTGAGATTACCTCGGATCACTGACCCACCGAGAAGAACCAGTTGGTCATCACACGAGCTTACTGTTGTGTACGATGTATTCCCGGTTGTGCTTGTTTCCCTCAGCAGCAGTTTGTGTAAATCTTTCCAGGCCTTTCTAAAACCAGCTTGTCCATCATTTCTTATAGAACAATAATACTCTCTAACCTTCGTGTACCACAATTTGTTCAGCCATTTCCCCCATCAGTGGGCATCCATTCATTTTCCAGTTCTTTACTACCACAAAGGAGCCGCTGCAAACATTTTTGTGCGTGTGCCTTTATGATTTCCTTGGGATATAGCCCCAGTAGCGGCAGCTCATTTTTTCAGGGCCTAGGAAATAGTAGCCTCTAGCTCCTCACTGCGTCTAAGTATGAGTTTCTGCTGACTCTAGCACCAGTAAAGGGGTAGAATCAAGTCCTGTGGGTTGTAGCTTCCTCCTTGGAGCAGAATTTAGTATGAAATTCTGTAATTTGCAAGCTGGGAGAATGTCGACAACATGGAGATGAGGAGGAAGGAAATGAGGTTAGCTGGGCTCTTGTTGATAGCAGCAAGAATGTGTACTTGGCAAGAGAGGAGAGAGAGAACTGAGTGAACCCCACGATTCCTCTGCAAGTCCATCCCAGCATGCCTTCACATCTGAGTATGAGAAGCATAGAAATTAGGAAGCCATCCTGCCTGGGGAGGATGCGCTGATGAGAGGGACGAGTTGGAGACAAAAGGGTCTGTTCTCGGGACAATCTTCCATTGCCACAGGAGACATTCGGACACCCAGTCTCAGGACTGGAGCAGGATGTAGTAAGGCACCCCACAATTCAGGGAATTCAGGGAACTGACAGAATCTGTAATATAAGGCTCAGGAGTGTGGCAGGTGCGCCAACAAGCATCTCACCCCTTCTCAAGAGGAGGGTCAATGGGAGCACGAGGGATTTACTAAAAGTGGGTGAAGGTCCCAGTGTCTACTACTAGATGATGGGGATACAAAGATCAGCAAAATCTGCCTGCTCTCCAGGAGAGTTTTGTCTGCGGCTTTATTTGGATTTATTTTGGGGTCACAAACTTCTTCAGGGTTTCTCTCCTGGACATCCCTTAATTCAGGATATACCCACTGTGGTATTTGGAGGTTTGGTTGCTTGCTTATTTCATTCACATTACTCTCTAGGCTAGGGGATGGGGTCAAGTTCCACTACTGAATGATAGGGCAGGTCCTGTTTGAGTATGGTAACCTCTCTCTCTCTCTCTCTCTCTCTCTCTCTCTCTCTCTCTCTCTCTGTCTCTGTCTCTGTCTCTGTCTCTGTCTCTGTCTCTGTCTCTCCCTCCCTCCCTCCCTTCCTTCCTTTTTCTTTCTGTTTCTTTCTTTTTTCTTTCTTTCTTTCTGTTTCTGTCTTTATTTCTTTCTCTTTCTTTTTCTTTCTTTCTTTCTTTGTTTCTTTCTTTCTGTCTGTCTGTTCACTTCACTGTTCACTGTGTACCAGTTCATAAAAGTCTTTTTGGTTTTTCTGAAACCATCCTATTTGTCATTTCTTAGAACACCATAACATTTCGTCACAACCCTATACCACAGCTTGTTTATCTATTCCCCAATAGATGGTATTTCTTTGATGTCTAATTCTTAGCACCACAGAAAGAGCTGCTATAATTTTTGTGTGTGCAAATAAGTCCTTTCTCCCTTTTTTGCACATCTTTGGGATATAGCCCTATCAGTGGTATTGCTCAAAAGGTATGCACAATTTTGTAGCCCTTTGGACATAGTTCCAAATTACTCTCTAGAATGATTGGATCAATTTATCCAAGTCCACCAACAATGCATTCATTAGCTTCCCAGTTTTCCTACATCTTCTCTTTCCAATATCTTTTTTTTTTTTGTCCTATTAGCCATGCTGGCAGGTATGAGGTAGTCCCTCAAAGTTGTTTTAATTTGCATTTCTCTGATCAATAATGATTTAGAACATTTTTACAGGATTTTTATAGGACCATAAATAGCTTTGATTTCTTTATCTGAAAAATTCCTGTTCATATCTTTTGACCATTTATCAATTGAAGAATGACTTGTATTTTTTTTTATAAATTTGCTTCTGTTCTCTATGTAGTTGAAAAATGAGGCCTTTTTCAGAGATATTTGTTGTAAATCCCTCTTTTCCCCAGCTTTCTGCTTTCCTATCTTTGGTTGCATTGATTTTGTTTGTGCAAAAACTTTTAAATTTTTTATGATCATATTTATCTATTTTGCATTTTGTAATGCTTTGTGTATTTTCTTTGGTTCAGACCTCTTTTTCAAAGGATCTCAGGCTGCTCAGGTGCTGAGTTCTGCTCAGAGATGCCTTCTTGCCACAGGCTTGCTACAGGGCCACAAGCCTGACACTGGCCTTTCTCCTGACACTGGGCACAGGGCTGGACTGCAGATGCTGAGTAGCTTCTGCCCAGAGTCTTCAGGGACACATTGTACTCCCTTTCTGTCCCACCCTAGCTTCTATATCTCGGTGTCGACACAGGATTCTGGACATCCTTCTCTAGATTCCTGGGCAGGGTGAAGGGATCTAGAATGGATTTTGATTTCTTTATAGATGAGCCCACTGGGATGTTTGGGAGACTTCCATTCTCCCACAAACCTCACTTAGTATTCCTTTTCATCCCCTCCATTTCTTTCCTTGCCCAGTTCAGGTGATCTCATGTGAGCTTTTAATGTGTTTTATATTTGCCAAGATATGCATGTCACCTTCCCCATTACACCGACCAATAAGCAAGGAGATCTTTTGGTTTTGCCTTCACATGTACCCTGCAATCTTGAACAGTGCCTGAAATATATAGGTACTTAATAAATGCTTATTGATTGTTGACTCTTCTCTGGTTTACCCAAGCGTGGCTGCAAAGTTCAATCTGGACCGCTTCTTTTCTGTGTCTACACTTGCTAGGTGATTTAATTAGTTTTCAGGGATTGGATGATCTATATTTCAAAGCAGATGACATCTAAAGCTACCCATCCAGGCTTCCTCTTTCTTCTGAGTCCAGTGATTGTTGGCTATTTTTTGGTCATTTCCACATTTCCCATAAACATCTCACGATCAGCCTGTGTAAAATGGAACTCATTGCCATTCCTCCTAAAACTCTTGTCTGCATTTCCTTATTTGTGTTGAGCATACCCTTGTCCTTCTCAACCCCCATCTCTGAGCAGCTGCATAGTCTTGGTGATTCCAGTTCCACCATCTAGAAATCTAAGTCCTCTCCACAGCTGCCTAAGGTCTTACCCTTCTCCTCACTGGGCTATTTCCAATTTTTTTTTTCACCAGTAGATTTATGAAAGCCTGTTGAGTGAGTGAATAGCCCTAAACTTTCCCATACTCTTACATCTTTCAAATCAGAAGCCTGAGAATCTTTTCATGTGAACATTTGTTCAAACAATAAACACTGATTAAAGCTCCTAATATGTGCCAGGTTCTATATTAAACACTAGGAATAAAAAAGAGTACAAAGATAGTCTCTGACCTTAAGGAAACAGCATCTAAAGGGGGAAACAATATGCACAAAGGAAGCTAGATATAGGATAAATATGAAACAATTAACCCAGGGAAAATACTAGAATCAAGACAGATTTGTAAAGGATTCCCAGAGAAGATGGGATTTCAGTGGGACTTAAAGGAAGCTAGGAGTTAGAGATGGGGGTGGGGAGCATTCCAGGCATGGAAGACACTCAGAAACAAGTCCCAGATATGAGAGATGGAGTATCCTGTCTGTGGGAGAGCCAGGGGCAGGGCCACTGGACTGAAGAGTACATAAGTATAAAGAAACTGGAAAACTAGGAGGGGCCGAGGAGCCACTGAGGAGTGTGTAGTTGTTCCTGAAGGGAGACATGAGTGTATGAGGAGGGGGTGATGCAGTTGGACCAGAGCTTTAGGAAAACGGATTGGAGGAGAGATTTGAGAATTGTCAGCACAGAAATGCGTGAGAACTCATGAGATCATCAAGTACAGAGGGACGTATGTCCAAGTACGGAGGACATAATTGGGGCGGGGATCCAGTAAAGGAGAGAGAGGAGAGGCAGTCAGAAAAGGAGAAGAATCAGGAGGAGGAGGGAGAGCACAATGAAAACCTTGAGAGGAGTACCAAGGAGATGGTGGTCATAGTGCCCAAGGCTTCCCATAGTGCCCAGGGCTGCTCATAGTGCCCAAGGCTGCCCTTAGTGTCCATGACTGCTCATAGTGCCCAAACTGCTGAGAGGTTAGGGACAATGAGGATGGAGAAAAGACCATTTTGGATGTGGCAACTAGGCCACTGGTGACTTGTTTAGTGAAAGGATGAGGTCAGAGGCTGGACTGTAAAGAGTTAAGGAGAGAGGGCAGGGAAAGAGAATGGAGGCACTGATTGGAAAAGGCCTTTCTGGGGAGTTCCACCACAAAGGGCAAGAATGACCCAAGATGGAAGGACCGAGGGGAGCCACGGACAAGTTTGAGGGCTGAGAGGAAAGGAGAGAGAGAGAGGGAGAGCCTGAAGTGTGGGATGGGAATGAAGGGGTGATGGGGACGACAGGGTGATCACTAGACAGGCAGACGGGTTGTCCTTGGTAAGGAGAAAGGTCGCTTCATTACGGGAGATGGGCTGGGAGAAAGGTGTTAGGAGAGAAGAACATGGGCAATGAACTCAGTTACTTCTGTCCAAGTCCAGGTGAGGGTCTCACCCGAGAAGGTGAAGGGGAGGGGGACAGGCAGGGAGAGGGAGGTTTGTGGAAGGAGAAGAGTTGGAAGAGCTCAGCGGGCAGTGGGAGAGAGTAAAAGGCTTTCTTCCCCACATGAGAGCCCAGGTGAGCTTGGGAGCATCAATTTGGGATGAACCCAGTCAGAACAGGTATGTGATTTTCTGCACCGTTGTCCTGAACCTTGTGGAAAAAAGGGAAGACAGTGCATGAGGGGAGGGATCCAAGGCTGAGGCTTGCGCCCTGAGGTGATAAGGGGATAAGGGTTCCGGAGAGGAGGAAGTGGCCTTGAATTGGTTTTCTAAGGGGTCAAAATAGAGGAAGAGGAGTTAATGACTTACACAGAACAGATGGCCTGGATAAAAATGGAAGGGTCAGGGGATTGAAGGCTGTGATGGGAATGAAGATTAGGGCTCTCAAGATTATGTTTGGATAGTGTAAATTTTGCCCGGGTAGCCCCCTTGCCATCTTAGTCACACTCACCGTCCCATCACAGAATCATAGAATTAAAAATATTTGACATCTAGGGGAGGGGGTGAATGGAAGGGAGGGGAATTAGAACACAAGGTTTTTAAGGGTCAGTGTTAAAAATTATTCTTGCACATTTTTTGAAAATAAAAACTTCAATAAAAAAAAAAAAACTAAAACTAATTGAGATGTTAGAGAGACTCCATGATCATCTCCCCAGAGGTACCCTTACCATCACAAAGTCGTGTGGCAATCCAGCTTCTGCTTAAAGACTTCCAGTGAGGGAAGCTACTCACTCACCCCAAGCTGAAGCTGCCTGGGAAGCGTGCAGAGATTTTTCCTGACTTTGAGCCAAAATGCCCTGCCTGTCAATTCTGGTTTTGCTTTCTGGAACAAGTCTCATCAGGCTTGCCCATGATAGTCCCTGTACCCCCCACTCGGACTCGATCGATAACCAATTCTCAGATGAAGAGTCCTTGAGATACATCGCCCTCCCGGTGGTTTTCCTCTGGACACTAATTCATGAATGTGCTCGCCCGAATATCAAACAATCTTCTATTTAGAATCTGCAGGACCAGCTTAGCGTCCTGGGGTGAGGGACTCCATGGCTTCCAGGGTGTGCGTCAACTAGCTCCTGCATTTCAGTGGGAGCATTTACACAGAACTTGGCAAATGTGTTGGGACTTGATTTATTGTTTTATTGATTGTTCAGACTTAAGAAATTGAAGGAGAAAAGCCAATAATGCTGTCTACTAAATTTTGGAGAGTTGATTTTTAAACATTTGCCTGCACTCTCCTGAATTTCCTTTACAGTTCCTGGAAGCTGGGTTCCTCTTAAGGCTGTCACTTTGCTAATTCACTGCAGTGATTGTAATTCATGACTAATTTCTTGTAGTTTGCACCCTACCCAGAGCCTGACCACCTTAACTACCCCTCCCTTATCTTAAAAAAAAGATATTGACTAAGTCATCATTGAGTACCCTAAGAAAAAATATCCAGGGCAAGATGGATTTACAAATGAATTCTACCAAACATTTAAATTACAAATCATTTCAATACTATGTAAACTATTTGGAAAAAATAGGTAAAGAAGTCCCGCCAAATTCCTTCTATGACACAAATAGGGCACTGATACTTAAACTAGGAAGAGCCAAAACAGAGAAAGAAAATTACAGACCAATCTCCCTGATGAATATCGATGCAAAAATTATAAAATAAAATATTAGCAAAGAAATTACAACAACTAATCAGCAGAATAATACACTACAACCAAGTGGGAGTCATACCAGGAATGCAGGGCTGTTTCAAAATCAGGAAACCTATTACCGTAATCGACCACATCAATAACAAAACCAACAGAAATCACATGATAATTTTAATAGATGCAGAAAAAGCTTTTGACAAAATGCAGCGCCCATTCCTATTTAAAACACTAGAGAGCATGGGGATAAAGGAAGTTTTCTTCAAAATAATAAGTAGTATCTTATCTTGCCAATAACAAGCATTATTTATAAGGGAGAGAAACTGGATGCATTCCCTATAAGATCAAGGGTGAAACAAAGATGCCCACTATTATATTGTACTAGAAATAGTGATTTCAGCAATAAGAAAAGAAAAAGAAATTAGGATAGGTAGTAAGGAGATAAAACGACACTCTTTGCAGATGATATAACAACATACTTAGAAAATCCTAGAAAATCATCCCAAAACCTATTTGAAACAATTAGCAGCTTTAGCAAAGTTGTAGGATATAAAACAAACCCACACAAATCATCATTTCTATATATTACTGACAAAACTCATCGACAAGAAATGGAAAGAGAAATTCTATTTAAAATAACTGTAGACAAAATAAAACACCTGCTAAGACAAATGCAGGGATTATATGAACACGATTTCAAAACACTTCTCACACAGATAACATCAGAGCTAAACAACTGGAAAATTAAATCAAATGGAAAAAAATACAAATATTGGTGGCTTAGCCTAAAAACGACATTATAAAGAAGCAGTCATCAAACCATTTGACACTGGGCTAAGAAATAAGAGTGGTGGATCAGTGGAATAGGTTGGATACACAGGACACAATAATCTGTGCCTTCAGTAATCTATTATTTGATAAGCCCCCAAACTCCAGTTTCTGGGATGAGAGGAGAGGGATTATTTATTTAGTCAAGTTTATTGAACCTGATTTCCTTTAGATTTTCCCTTTCCCCTCTCTTTTTTGGAAAGAACTATTATGAATCCCTCCTCTTAGGTATGGCAAGTGTAGACATAATGAAGTAAAAATGAAGAAACACAAAGATGAAAATTCATCAGAATTCAGTATGTTAATTTACAATGTCCTAATTCTTAAAAAAACTAAATCTGTGGGCCAGATTTCTCAATTTCCTCTTGTTGTTCCTTGTTCCACGATCAGAAGGCAAGGATAAAAAGGAGCGTCAGCTCTCCGAGTAACTTCTCCTTTTGAAGTGAGACTCTTGCTGCTTGGAGGGAACTGTCAGAGCTCAACTGTGTCCCTTCTTTGTGGGGCTGTGGACATCACAAAAGAGAGATGGGCAGAGCCACCATGTGGCTCCCTGAATACTCCTGGCACGCAGGTAAAGGTTTCCTGTTTTCTTTCCATCCATGTCTGTTGGGATAGCTTCAGAGACGTCTTGTGGGACCAGGAACATGAACACGGGGGTAAGGAAAAGGATCTGAAACTTGTAAAGCTCGTGGAAAGTTTGAGCCAGCTCAGAATAAGGCTGAAGGCACAGTAAGGTTTCAGGTGAACAGAACAGGAGCAAAGCGGCCTTGAGGGATAAAGCTGGGGGGGGGGGGGGCGGGGGGAGGAGGTAGCCATCAGTGTTTAATGACTGGCTTTCCAAAATCACAGGAAACATTTTTAAGTTGAATCTGAATTATTTTTACTTTCCTAAATCTAAACAACAAACAAGAAATCGAGCCTTGAAGCGTCAATGTTCCCAGTGAAATTTTCACAATCTGGTGAACTTCTAGGCAAAATCCACAGGGATGGCAAGACAAGAGGAAGCACGGGGTAGGAAAGAAGGAAAAGGATAGAGGAAGAGAAAAGGAAGAAAGAGGAAGGAGTGTGTCTTACCAGCCCCAGATGGCAGGAGGGACAGCCGGCCTCCTTAGGGGGCATCCTCTTTACTAGAGCAGATTCATCTGGTCCAAGGCTTAGAGCGGGGAGGGTGGAGGGGGGCGGTGGCTGGAGGATCTGGCCATCACCATGGTCTTAGAGCTTCTGGGCATATTGTGGGGGTGGTGCTAGGAATGCCCATGAACCTTGGACAGGTGTAGAAAGGGAACAAATGGACTGGGGGAGGGAGGTGGGCCTGGTAGTGGGGAAGCTCATGGTCCAGTGGTCAGTGGGGAGAAGAGAGGGAAGGAAAGAGGAGAAGGGATGGAAATGTTGCCCGGGCTGTGTATATATATGAGTAAGGGGAAAGTGGAGAATCGGATGGGGCAGCGCCATCTTCCCACCAGTGTCGGCCAACAGAGCAGCAATGGCAGTCCTCCTGGTCCAGTCGTGGGACACAGATGTATTTGGGGGCAGATGCTTGGAATGGGCCATCTGGAAGCCCGCACTTTCCGACTGTTCCCAAAAGCCCTTCTTCCTCCAGAACTTGGCCGGGGGCTTGGGCTCCCCTGGGCTGGCCCATCTGAGTCTATGACTGTGACTTCTTTCTGGGGAAGGAAGATGGACCGAGCCGCCGAGCCCATGTCCGGGGGTCACTGACTCCACCTTGGTGCTTTCTCACCCCCACAGAACTTGGAAGGCGCCGGGACCCACTGTCCCCCCGGACGGGCGGCCTTTCCCTCCTGCTGCTCAGTGCCTGCTTCCTCAGCAGCTGTGCTGGTAGGTTCGGGGTCCCTCTGCTCCCCCCTTTCCTAGCTTGGAGCCTTGAAGAAGCCAGCCCAGTGCAGCCCAGGGAGCTGGCCCTTCGGGGAGACTTTGCAGCCCCACCCTTTGAGACAGACTGGGCTGGTACCGTGGGCTCCCATCTACCGAGTTCCTTTCCCACTATCACGGGGTCTGGTCGGTGCAACTGGCACTTGGGCCGCTTGGCTCCGGAGCCGTCTCTGGCCGGGAGCCCCCCAGGAAGTCATGCCTCCAGGAACTGAAAAGCCAGATGCTCCTCCAGACCCTGAAACGTGCGGGCCCCGATGGCGGCCAGAGGATTGAGAGCTTTTGAAAGTTCCCCGGGAAGGGAGAGGAGGGAAGGGCGCAGAGAGAGGCAGGGCACCAGATGCCCAGGGCCAGCGGCCCCCTTGGAGACCAGGCCAAGGGCTGTGAAGTCCCTCCTTGAGGGCAGGCGGGACCTGAGCCTCTGGGAGCAGAGGCTGCGGCGGCGCCGTGCGGGACAGCCCCTCTCCCAGCGAGCTCTGGGCAGCCCTGGCTGGCCTTGGGGATGGGCCGCTCGGCGGCTTCCAGGCTGCACCACCAGGCATTAGGCGGTGCCTCAGTTTCTTTATCTGTAAAACCCTCCGGGGTTCTTTCCAGTTCCAAATGTTTGGCCCTGGGACCCCTGGTTTAGAAAGTAAATATGATTGAGAAAGAAAATGGGGGTGAGAGAAACAGAGCAGAGGCGTCACATTGGGGCTCCCCATTTCTGTCTTTGCACGGTTTCCGGATGAGCCAAGGGAATGGGGCAAGCCGAAGGGACCCTGAACTCCTTTCAGGACCGGTCAGCTTTACTTGACCCCCAGAGGGCTCTGGGAGGTGCTCTGGAGAGCTGGGGGTCATCGCTCCTCTCTGCTAAGCTCGGCCCCGCATGTGGGGCCACGGTGACCAGCCCCCACCTCTGGGAGCCGCTCGGCACGTGTTGTTCTCACGAGGGGCACTTGCTTCACAGCCATGGCAAGGAGGAGCATTCACCGAGCTGCCCCCACCCTTCAGGGAGACCTCCTCGAAGGCCTTTTCTAGGCCCTTCCCCGGCCACTTCCTCTGGGGGCTCTAGCTTCAGGCCCCTCGGAGCCCTCGGAGTTGTGACGTCACTGGTCACGCTTCTCAGGCTGGAGCTGCAGGGCCCACGCGGGTCCCCCTGCCTCCCGATCCCTGTCTTAGTGCCCAGGCCACATCTGCAGGGGAGCAGCCCTGTTTCTCGGGGTCCCGCGATCTGATGGGGCAGGAGAGGGGAAAGGTGGCTCTGAGGGTCTCCCCCGGACCACCCGGAGCGGTGGCAACAGTGCTGTATCCTCTACTGGGGGGAGGAAGAAGCCTCGGTGGGGCTCGGCCAGGCAGCTTTAGAGACCGGTTTCCCGGGGAGCGGCCCCCACTCACGTGGCAGGTGCCGTCCCTGGTACCTCCCGGAGCCAGGTGCCCGCTCCCCCGTGGCAGTGTCCTGCAGCCTCTGGGCTCCGCCGGGACACGGCTCTGGTCTCTTGCAGGGGCTCCGGACCCGGAGCTGAGGCTGGTCAACGGAAGCGGCCCCTGTGAAGGCCTGGTGCAGCTGAAGGTGCAGGGCCAGTGGGGGACGCTGTGCAGCAGCCACTGGAGCAGCGATGAGGTTTCGGTGGTCTGTCAGCAGCTGGGCTGCCCCCTGGCCGCGGGCAGCTCGGCCGGGGTGAACACGAGCGACGCGGCCGGACGCTCGTGGTCGGGCAACGTTTCCTGCCACGGGAACGAGTCGGCCCTGCAGGACTGCAGGCTCGGCCAGTGGCGGCAGCAGCCCTGCGCGCAGGGGCAGGAGATCCGAGTGAACTGCTCCGGTGAGCCCCAGCCGCCCCTCTCCCATCCCCGGTCCGCATCCTGGCCTCCGCCCTCTCCCGGCCTCCGCCAGCCTGGCCAGCTCCCCTCCTGGCTGAGCCGGTCTCGGAGCCGAAGCCCAGGGACCCTCCCGGGAGCGGGGCCCTGGTCCCCCCCTCTCAAAGGCCCTCAGCGGGTCAGCGGGAACAAGAGGGAGCCCCTACTCCCCCACCCAGCCTCGCCTCCTTTCATCACAGTCAAGTCAGAGTTGGGGGTTCTCGAACTTAATTAGGGAACGGGAGGAAGAGGCATTGAGGCAGGCGCCAGTGAGACCTTGGCCTTCCCCGAGCCCCCTCAGCCCAGGTGGTTTCTGCTCCCGGGGCCCATGGACAGGACCGGGGTTTGTTCAGGTCAGCTTGGCAAAGGTTAGCTGAGAGCTCCCGTCCCCCGGGAGTTTATGTGACAAAATGGGGAGCAAGCTGATGGGGCCCAAGGGCCTCCCTGCTGTGGGCCCGTCTCCCCTCAGCCACCCTCTCTTTGGGCAAGGATCCCGAGCTTGGGCTTGGTCTGCCGGGCCCCACAGGCCCCGAGGCTGCTCTAGGGCCGTCCCTGAGGGGCCTGTCCCCTCCAGCTGGGAACGCGCCACCGCAGGGGCTCCTTGCCCCTGCTTCCTGTAGAAGGGCGTGGCTTCTGGCGAGCTGAGGCAGGAGGTGGGGGGCTTGTGCATCCCACAGAAAGCCGGTCTCATTAATACCGGCCTGGGCCCTGCTCCCCGTGTGCCGAGCTGCCCCGGAGATGGAGGCGAGGGCGGTCTGGAGTGGGGGGAGCTGGAGAGGAAGGTGCGAGACGGCTGAGGCTGGGGCAGATGGATCTAGAGGGGTCAGGGAGGTGGGGATCAGGGTGAGTGGGTGGGAAAGAGAGGAGGAAACAGGAAAGGGAGATGTCTTCTGGGTTCCCCAGCCAGGGGCTCCTCCACCAAGCTCTCCCTTTGGTTATTTGCTGTGGAAAACGACCAGCCCAGGCTCTAGGGGTATGTGAGTGTGTGAGTGTGTGTGTGAGTGTAACTGTGTGAGTAAGTGTGAGTATGTAACTGTGAGTGTGTGTGTATAACAGTGTGTGTGTAAGTATGTGAGCGTGTAACTGTGTGAGTATAATTATGTGAGTGTGTGTTGAGTGTAACTGTGTGAGTGTGTGTGTAAGTGTGTGAGTGTAACTGTATGAGTGTGTATGTAAGTGTGTGAGTGTAACTGTATGTGTGTGTAAGTGTGTGTGTAAGTGTGTGAGCATGTAACTGTGTGCGTGTGTATGTAAGTGTGTGAGTGTAACTGTATGAGTGTGTGTGTAAGTGTGTGTGTAAGTGTGTGAGCATGTAAATGTGCGTGTGTGTGAGAGTGTAACTGTGTGAGTGTGTGAGTGTAAGTGTGTGAGTGTGTGTAAGTGTGTGAGAGTGTAACTGTGTGAGTATAACTATGTGAGTGTGTGTGTAAGTGTGTGAGCGTGTAACTGTGTGAGTGTGTGAGTGTAAGTGTGTGAGTGTGTGTAAGTGTGTGAGAGTATAATTATGTGAGTGTGTGTGAGTGTGTGTTGAGTGTAACTGTGTGAGTGTGTGTGTGTGTAACTGTGTGAGTATAACTATGTGAGTGTGTGTGTAAATGTGTGAGCGTGTAACTGTGTGAGTGTGTGTGTAAGTGTGTGAGTGTAACTGTATGTGTGTGTAAGTGTGTGTGTAAGTGTGTGAGCATGTAAATGTGCGTGTGTGTGAGAGTGTAACTGTGTGAGTGTGTGAGTGTAAGTGTGTGAGTGTGTGTAAGTGTGTGAGAGTATAATTATGTGAGTGTGTGTGAGTGTGTGTTGAGTGTAACTGTGTGAGTGTGTGTGTGTGTAACTGTGTGAGTATAACTATGTGAGTGTGTGTGTAAATGTGTGAGCGTGTAACTGTGTGAGTGTGTCCGCACCTTCTCCCTGCTCACGGAAGCTTCTTCCCGGCACAGAGGGAGCGAACATGGCCGTGAGGCTGGCCGATGGCATGAACCGCTGTACGGGCCGTCTGGAAGTGAAGGTCCAGGGTCAGTGGGGGACGGTGTGCGACGACCTTTGGGGCAAGGAGGACGCGGAGGTCGTGTGCCGCCAGCTGGGCTGCGGAACGGCCTACAACGTGCGGAGGCCCCTGGGTATCAGCATTGGCACCGGCCCCATCTGGATGGACGACCTCAACTGCTA
Organism: Antechinus flavipes; assembly: GCF_016432865.1. NCBI lineage: Eukaryota > Metazoa > Chordata > Mammalia > Dasyuromorphia > Dasyuridae > Antechinus > Antechinus flavipes. The sequence goes on from NC_067399.1 coordinate 684,953,611, forward strand.
CGGGAACGAGACTGCTCTCTGGGACTGCCGCCATCGGGGCTGGGGTCAGCACAACTGCAACCACCACGAGGACGTGGGGCTGGTGTGCTCAGGTGAGGCTCCCGCGGGGGCTTCCGCCGCCCCCCCCCCGCAGCGGGCGCCCTGGCTGGGTCACCCCCGGGGAGGGCAAGCCCGCCCCCAGGGCTCCCCACGGCCCTCCCTCGTATTCACTTTTGGGGAGTTCTGCAGCAGCTGGGCTAACTTTCAGAGGAAACTCTTAGGTGTCCCCTCAGGCTTGGCTGCTCCCGCCCCCACTTTCAGGAGGACTCCCCGGGCCTGCAGACTACGGACCCCAAGCGTGTGCGGGACTGCCGAGGGCTCCCTGGGCTCCTCTCTTTGAGCCGCCGTGTTTTCTAGATACGCTGGGCCCAGCACGTGCAGCAGGCCCTGGCGGTGTCGAGGGCCGACCTCATTTGTCCTTCCTATCCCAGGCCGGGCTGCCCGGTGTTCCTGGTCAGTCTGCGCCGGGCGCTGGGAGCCAGGATGGAAGCAGACCGGCTGTCTTCATGGCCAGGCAGTGGGAAGAAGGGGACTGAAGGCAGCTTTCCCTCTGGCCTTGCGCCTCTCCTTGGGGGTGTCCCCCTTCCTGCACATTTCCCTCCCACCCCGGCCCCCTTGGTCTTGCCCTCTTAAAGTCGCCCACTTCGGGCATGACTCGGGAACTTATGGTTGCCCGCTGCTGCCTTTCCTGAGGGCCCCACCCCGCGGCCATCTCTGCTCCCTATTGGCCAGTCCTTGTAACCTCATGGCTTCTATTTAGCGACCCCCCCCTTCCATAATGGGGTGAGCCCCAGGTGTGGCCAGCAGGTGCTCAGAGAGCTTTGTTGATTCTGGGGTCACCGTGAGGGTATCGAGCCACAACCCAGAGAAGGCTCCCAAAGTGCTGGGGGATGAGGGTCCTGCAGTTCCATAATGGGGGGTCCACTGGACAGCAGAGAGCGTCTCCAAAGGGGCCAGGGCCCCTCAGCCCGGACTCCGGCCCACTCTGGCCCTGAGATTGAGTCCGAGCCCTTAGAGAAGGCCCGGGCTCCTTGGAGGTTCGGTGCCAGCCTCCCCCCTCCCATGTCTCTTCCCCCCATCGCAGTTCTCACTGGGAAGTTCCCTTCTCTCCCTCCACCCCCTTCCCAGCCCTGATTTCTCTTGCTCTCCGGGTCTTTCTTGCAGAAGGAGCAAACATGGAGTTGAGACTGGTGGGCGGAACGACAAACTGCTCTGGGCTGGTGGAGGTCCGGTTGCATGGGGAGTGGGGCCGGGTTTGCGACACCAACTGGAACATGGAGGCGGCTGCTGTGGTGTGCCGCCAGCTGGGCTGCCCCGCGCCCAAGAAGGCCGTGAGCTGGTTCGACGGCGGCGAGCAGGAGCACATCTGGTTCGGGAACGTCCGCTGCCACGGCAATGAATCTGCCCTCTGGGACTGCGACTACGACAACTGGGGCTGCAGGTCTGACAGCCACGCCAAGGTCATCTGTTCTGGTAAGTCCGAGCCCCGGGGGCCCTTCCTCCTTCACCCTGTCTGCCCTTTCCCCCTTAGCCCCATCCCTTCTTAGCCCTGTCTGGCCCTTTCTCTTTAGCCTCATTTGGCCCTTTTCCTTAACCCTGTCCAACCCTTTCTCTTTAGCCTCATTTGGCCCTCTTCCTTAACCCTGTCCAACCCTTTCTCTTTAGCCCCTTTCAGCCCTTTCTCCTTATCCCTGTCCAACCCTTTCTCCTTAGCCTCATCTGGCCCTTCTTCCTTAGCCCTGTACAGTCTTTTCTCCTTAGCCCTGTCCAACCCTTTCTCCTTAGCCCCATTCGTCCCTTTCTCCTTAGCCCTGTCCAACCCTTTCTCTTTAGCCCCTTTCAGCCCTTTTTCCTTAGCCCTGTCCAACCCTTTCTCCTTAGCCCTGTCCAACCCTTTCTCTTTAGCCTCTTTCAGCCCTTTCTCCTTAGCCCTGTCTGGCCCTTTCTCTTTAGCCCTTTTCAGCCCTTTCTCCTTAGCCCCATTCTCCCTTTCTCCTTAGCCTTGTCCAACCCTTTCTCCTTAGCCCTGTCCAACCCTTTCTCCTTAGCCCCATTTGTCCCTTTCTCCTTAGCCCTGTCCAACCCTTTCTCTTTAGCCCCTTTCAGCCCTTTCTCCTTAGCCCTGTCCAACCCTTTCTCTTTAGCCCCTTTCAGCCCTTTCTCCTTAGCCCTGTCCAACCCTTTCTCTTTAGCCCCTTTCAGCCCTTTCTCCTTAGCCCTGTCTGGCCCTTTCTCTTTAGCCCTTTTCAGCCCTTTCTCCTTAGCCCCATTCGTCCCTTTCTCCTTAGCCTTGTCCAACCCTTTCTCCTTAGCCCTGTCTGGCCCTTTCTCCTTAGCCCCATTCGTCCCTTTCTCCTTAGCCTTGTCCAACCCTTTCTCCTTAGCCTTGTCCAACCCTTTCTCCTTAGCCTTGTCCAACCCTTTCTCCTTAGCCCTGTCCAACCCTTTCTCCTTAGCCCTGTCTGGCCCTTTCTCTTTAGCCCTTTTTGGCCCTTTCTCCTTACCTCTGTCCACTGTTGGCTAGCCAGAAAAACTGCGTTCAGGTTCAGTCTCCATGACCCAAGCAAGTCCCTGAGCCTGCATCCCTAGAATGGGAATCGTGATCCTGCTTGCCATCAGGGCTGTTTTGGGGATCACATAAGATAATTATTGTCAAGCACGGAGCCTGGCCCATAACAAGGGCGTGCAAACATTAGCCAGATGCAGAACAAAGCAAGAAAGACCCAGAGGGGGAAGACACTGGGGGTTATAGAGGTAACAAGTCCGACCTGATCTTTAGAAGGACAGATTGGACGGTTGGATAAAGGATAGACTAGAGTGGGGGGTACTTGAAGCAGTTATACCCCCCTCAAAAATAGCTATTGGAATAGTCCATGTGTGGGATGATGAGGGTCTGCACCAGCATGGGGGAAAATAGGAGGGAAGGTGCTCATTGCAGAGACACTGATTGGACATGGGAGTCACTGAGGATGACACCCAATGATCCTTGGAGACCGGAAGGAGGGAAGGTAGGAGCAGGGAGTTTGGGATTTCAGAGTCTACTCAATGTCCTGCTGCACCTGAGAGATTAGAGGTCAGCAGAGAGGTTGGGAAATTTGAGAATTATTAGGGTGGAAGATTATAAGGGGAAGGGAATGAGTGTTTATTAAGGGTGTGCTATATATAGGTCAGGCAATGGCCTAGGTGACCACAAATTTATCTCATTTGAACCACACAACAGACTTAGAGGAAGGTGATGTTATCCCCATTTTACAGATGAGGAGACTGAGGCAGGGGTTAAGTGACTTACCTAAGGTCACACCACCAGCAAGTAGGTGTTTGAGGCCACATTTGAACTGTTCCCCGCTCTATCCCACTGTACCCCGCAGTTGCCTCAGGAATTGAGTCCATGAGACCCTCAGTGTGGAAACTCTCCCCGAGGTGAATGAGTGCCTTCTTATAACGGGTGATTCTGTGAGCACAGAGCTGCCCAGGTTCAGTCATGTGTCCGTGCCCAGTCTGCCCCGGTCTCCCAGATGCTTCTTCCATCTTGGTTAAGGAGATCCCCGAGTCTCTGCGCACTCCCCTTGTGTCTTCCTCTGTCTAGAATTTCAGCTTTCAAAGTTCCTGCCCCTCCTTGGATCCTCTCCATTCTTTCTTTGAACTCTTCTCCCCCCGCAACCACACAATCCCTCCCGCTTCAGGCCGTTGCTGGTTTCCCTCCCTCTCCTCCCGGCCTCTGGGACGGCCAGTGGCTGCCCCTCCTGCCCAAGGACTCGGATCACAGAATTTGAGGGACCTTAGTGGCCCTCCCCACAATGAAAGGCGCCTCGCCCCTGGGGAAGAGCCCCTGGGAGGAAGGCCGGCCCCCTCCTGGAGGAACCCTCCGCGCTCCAGGACAGCGCCCGGTGGAAACGGAACTTGCCCGTATCCAGCGTCTGCGAACACTGCCAGCCCCGCCCACTGCCCTTTCCCCCAGGGTTTCGCCTCAGGCCCGTCCCGCAGGCAAAGTCTAAGAAAGGGGGAAATGGTGACCTCGCCTCTGGTCCCAAGGGAAGGCTGGCTTTCTCTTCCTTAAGTGCTGTGGGCAGCGCGCAGCTGCGGGAGGTCCGAGGGCATCCGTCCGAGATGCTTGTGACCGGCCGCAGCAGAAGGCGGGGCCCCGCCGGCCCTCGGGGAAGCGGGGTTACCTTCCTCTGCACCTCCCGAGCTTGGTGAGGCGGCTGGGCCCGGCACTCGGCGTTGCCCCTCCAGGACCCATTACTTGCTCACGGCGCCAGTTGGAGCTCAGACAAAAGCAGCATTGGAACCCTGCTGTCCGGGCGTTTTTAGGGAACTTAAGGACTGAGGACGAGAGGTTCCCCGGCAGGACCCCCGACCCCCTCCCAGAGGGCCAGGAACAGAGGCCACTTGGCGTCTCTTTGAGCATTGGACCACCTGCGCCTTCAGCATTTGGCTTCCCCGTTACTCTTAGAGGGAGCCAAGTCTAGCCCCCTGAGTTAAAAGTCCCCCCAAAATGGGGTCGTCAACAGAAGGCTGAATGGGGGGGCTGAGGGGTGTGGCCGTCCAGCCGCAGATCACGCGGCCCAGTGGCGTCTCCCTATGGCGGCCGAGCGTTTCCCAATCCCACTTGAAGCACGGGAGCCCTCTTCCCCAGTCTGCCGGTGGCCAGGCAGCCTGTGCCCAGCCCAGCGTGGCTCCGGTCCAGCTGTGCCCGGCATCGGTTCGGCTCCTGTGGGTTCTGCTTCTCCCTTGTGTCTTTGTCCCCCACGAGGGGGCCCTGTCCGCGGCAAGGCCTTTCGCTCCACTTCTGCCTCGGCTCCACTTGGCATTCCAGGAGCTGCTTCGTGGGCACGGGCTTCTCTCGTCTCCAGTTTATGCGTCAGGCTGGCGGAACCCGGAGGCGCTGGGCTCAGGGAAGCCTGAGACGAATCCCCCTCCCTCATTAGCTAGCTGGGCCACCAGCCCTCCCCTGTCACCTTGCTCTTGGCCTTGAGTCCTTCCAGACCCCAGACCTTTTTATTTTTCCTTGCCGGCTGCTTCGTTGGGTCTAGCTCTACTTTCTAATCTTGTCCTGGTGAGGTGGATTTTGGGGGAATTGCCCTCATTCATTTCATCTTGGAATTCAGGCCGATGACCTGGGCTGCCCAGATCGCCTCTTACCTCGGCCGATAATGATCCACATCTCGGAGAGCTATGTTGAGCAGCCCAGCGCCAAGCGGGGGACTCCCCACGCAGCCAATCCCACTGTGGCTGGGCTCCCCCATCCAGTTCCCCTGTCGCCCGGACATGGGGCTCCTTCTCCTTCCCCTCCTCCTCTCTGAGACCCCCTTTCCCTCTCCAGCTTCTTCCCTCCCCCCTCAAAGGTAGCTCCATTCTGGCCTGGCTCCCTTCAGGAACATGTCACTTTTCCTCAAATGGAGTCTCCCGGTCCTTGGACTTCTGCTCCAGGAAGGGACTAGCGGGCAGTCAACGGGCATTTATTGAATGCCTACTATATGCCAAGCACTGGGAACAAACTGGGGGCACAAGATGCCAGTGCTCGGAGCTTCCGTGCCAATGGAGGAAGACTGCCCACAGGAGCAGCCCCTCCCACTGTCTTCCCAGCGCAGGTTCTTGCAGCTCCTCCCCTTCTTTCCACCTTCCCATTCCACTCTCCCAAAGCAGAGGAGTGTTCTCCAAGCGCGAGCTCAGGCTCTGAGCAGATGAACGGAACTGCCGGACTCTGTCCGGGGAGTCTGGCCTCTGAGAAGGAGGAGAGAGCTGGGTGGTTCAGTGGGTAGAATACAGCCCTGGAGGCAGGAGGCTCTGATTCAAATCCAGCCTCAGAGACTTGCTAGCTCTGTGATCCTGGACAAGGCACTGACTGCCCCCCCCCTCAAAAAAAAAAAACCAAAATAATAATGATGAAGAGAAGGAGGAGGAGGAGGAAAGAGCATCCATCCCACATGTGGCCCCGTGTCCATGGGCCAGGCCAGACACACTCAGGAAGCCCACCCAAGGGGGCCCCACTTTGCACATGGCAGGGCAGGTAAGGGAGGGAGCACAGTCTGGCTCTTGCAGCTCCTCCATGGGCCCGGAATCTCTCCCATTCACAGAGAAGGACGATCTGGAGCTGCGGCTTGTCGGCGGGGGCAGCCCATGCGCCGGGGCCGTGGAGGTGGAGATGCAGAAGGTGATGGGCACCGCGTGCCAGCAAGCCATCCACATGGAGGAAGCCGAGGTGATCTGTAAGCACCTGCAGTGCGGCTCCGCCGTCAGCATCTCCCATCAGGAAGGCTTCGAGGAAGTGACCGTCCACAGGGGTCTCACCAAGGTCTCCTGCACTGGGGAGGAGGCCTCCTTTTGGGACTGCAAGACCTGGAGGTGGGGAACACAGTCCTGCGAAACACCGGCAAAGATCATCTGTTCAGGTGAGACCCACTCCTCCTTCCATTACCCGCCCCCCATCTTTCCGTATCACGTTTAAGTCCATTGTTCCCGAGGGCTCACCCCATCCGCTTCCACAGCCAGCAGCTGGCCAGGAGTCTCTCCCTGGGCCTGCCCACCCATGGGAGGTAACTGCCTCCCTGCTGGCAAACTCTGGCTCGGACTCCAGGTCATATAACGAACATTTCTTTCCTTTCCTACACTCATTCCCCTGCAGAAAAACTTGCTACAACAGTCCTGGAGTAAATACTCATGGCCAAACAAAACAAATCCCTACACTGGCCTGAATCCAAAAGAATGGGAGCCGGCCCCCAGCCGGGTGTGGCTATCTGTATAGGGGAGTCCGTCCACTACGTGGACCAGAGTTCTAAAATGGAGAGCCCGTCCACTATGTGGACCAGAGTTCTAAAGTGGAGAGCCCGTCCACTACGTGGACCAGAGTTCTAAAGTGGAGAGCCCGTCCACTACGTGGACCAGAGTTCTAAAGTGGAGAGCCCGTCCACTATGTGGACCAGAATTCTGAAGCGCAAAGTCATTCATGTTGGCCTCACGCTTATGGATGTACAAATTCTTGGTGGGGTCCCACCCTAGGTTGCATCCATCATGTCCCTCTTCCCAGGTTTCTCTGCAAGTGTCCCTTTCATCATTTCTTAGAGCATCCATGTATTCCATTTAATTCATGTCACTTGATCTGCTTAGCCATTTCCCAATGAAGGGGCGCCCCCTTCATCTCCAGTTCTTTGGAGCACAAAAAGAACTGCTATAAGTACTTTTGCATATGATTTTCCCTCTCTTGCTTCAATTTTTTTGGGATGTAGATCTGTAATAGTGTTGCTGCATCAAATGGCTTCACAGAGTCCCAGGTACAACAACAGCCCCTTACAGCATTTCTCTTACCAAAAAACAAACTGATATTTGTTGTTTTCTTTCTTGTCAATTATGAGATGTTCATAACTTCCAGAAGATTTTTCAAGTTTTCAAGCAGAGTTAAAAAAATATTGCCTTCTTGTCTAATCCCTGGGGTTTGGAGATTTATCAAGCATCAATCGTTCATATTTCTTTGCTTCTGCATATTTTGTACTTAATCTGTTCCAATGATCAGCCTTTATATCTCTTAACCAATACCAACCTCCCATTGATGGTTAGCAATTTCTAGTATTGTTTGACTTCTGGTGCTTCCTTGCTATTTCTTTTCCTGATTTCCCTTGAGATTCTTGACCTTTTGTTCCTCCATATATGTTTTGTTATTTATACTCTTTTGGTACTTTGATGAATTTAGTACTGAAAACATAAGGTAATCTTAAATTGTTTATTTTATTTTAAAATATTTTATTATATTGGCTCAGCCTACCATGAACAATTAATGTTTCTCTGATGATATAGTCATATGCTATTTATCTTTTTTCCCTCTTCCTGCCAAGTTTTGTTTCCAATATACAGATATGTTGATGACTTATACAGATTTATTTTACATCCTGAAAGTGTTGGATTTGTTGTTTCAATCAGCTCCTAGTTGACCCTATAAGGTTCTCTAAACCATATGATCTTCAGAAGTGTCCATTTTATTTTGTCCATGTAAATTATTTTCTTAACTTATTTTTCTTGTTTGATTACTAATAGATAGCATTTATAGAATTACATCAAATGGCAGTGGTGATAGCAGATACTTTTGCTTTATCTCTGATTTAGTTATATGAATTACATATAATCCTGCCCCTTTTAATTTATCTAGATACTACATCTCATAACAAGGAAAAGTCCATTTATTTCTTTGTTTTATAGTATTTAAACATGAATGAGTGAAATATCATGTCAGAGGCTTTTTCTACATCTATTGATATAATCAGGTGTTACTGTAATCAATACTATTATGTTAGATCATTTCTGTAATGTTGAATTAGCCTTGCATCCTTGGTACAAATCGGACCTGTATTATTCTTGTGATATGTTGTTCTACAAATGAAAGTGAGGTTCAAGTTTTGCCTGTTTCCCTGGTCTCCTCATTTGCATTTTCTTTCTCTTATACATTATGTGAAGTTACTGTCCCCACTCTTTCTCCTCACTCCACCCCCATTTTTAAAATTCCACTTTCTTATTCCTTTCCTTTCTTCTTTTAAGATAATTTAAAAATAACAAAATCACTCCCAGGTGCTTTGTTTCACTTAACTCCTACCATGTCTCCTGAGTATAATAGGATTCTGAGGGACAGACTCTCCTACCAATCGAATGTCAGCATTTCATTCTTACTTGATCTTTTTACCTTTTCATGTTTCTCTTGACTCCTGTATTTGTATTTCAAAGTTATTAATCAGCTCTGGCAATTGTTTAGAAACTCTATAATATTTTATGAAAAGTTTTTTTGTTCTCCTGTAGGATTATCTTCAGTTTTTCTGGGTAAGTTATTCTTGATTGTAAGGTTATTTCAAATGTTCTACTCTTATGTTATGGTGGCTATTAAGTCTTATGTGATTTTGACTGTAGCTCTTTGGGATTTGAATTCTTTCTGGCTGCTTGTAATATATATATATATTTTGACCTAGAACCTCTACGTTTCGTTTCAACTGTAATGTTTCTGGTAGTTTTCATTTTGTTTCCTTTAGGAGACAACTAGCACCAATTTTTTTTTCTATTTTCTATTTCTATTTTCATTTTGCTCTCAGGTTCTAAGAGATCTGGGTAGTTTAAAATCTTGAAATAGGGTGTTTAGGCTCTTTTTAAAATTATAACATAGGAAGTTCAATGATTCTTAAAATGTGTTCTCTTAGTTGGTTTTCTGAGTCAGGTTTTGTTTTGTTTTTAATTAAGTGTCTTACATGTTCTTCTATTTTCTTCTAGCCTTTTGACTTAAAAAAAATTTCTTGTAATTACATGGAGTTATTCACTTCTGTTTGGTGCATTATCCTTTTCTTTTTTTTTTTTCCTTTCCTTCCTTCCTTCCTTTGTTCTTCCTTGTAAGTTTTAAAATTAATTTTAAACTCAAGTACAAAATGAAAAAGAAAAAAGAAAAAAGGCCATGTACACAGCAGAACATAGAGGTTCAATATAAAATAAATTTTCATTTCAAAAAAACTTGTATAAGAAATACTTGATTACAAAAGCTACCCAGCTTTTCTTTGCTCCAGATTACAATTAAGTGTATGTATATATGGCCATACTCTGCTTATTTCCTCTTGTTACTTGTTTCTCTGAAGGTAGATAGCATCTTCATTCATAAAGGCCAAATCTAAAATCACCCAGCTCAGCTCATTTCCTACACTACAGCAATATTCCAGTGCAATTACAGTGCAATCTGGAAGATTATCTATGAAGACCTTTCCTCAATTTTATTCATTTTTTCTATCCTTTGCTACGTAGGTTTTATTCATACAAGAAAATATTTAATTTAAAATAATTGAAATTATCCGTTTTGCACTTCTGTAATGCTCTTACCTTCTAGTATAGTTTAAAGTCTGATATTGCAGAATCTATTTCTTTTATATCTTATTTTCCCTGTTTTTTTTTTTTAAGTTCTTGTCCTTTTGTTCTTCCAAATGAATTTTTTTTTCCTAACTCAGTAAGATAATTTGTTTAGTAATTTGATTGGGATGGCATTACATAACTAGATCATATAAGTAAAATAGTCATTTTACTTACTCACGAACAAGAAATACTACTTCAGTTATTTGGATAAAAAGTACTTTATGCTTATGTTTATGTTTTGGTTCCCTTGTCTGTTTTGGCAGATGTACTCTTAGGTAATTTATATTGTCTAGTTTTAAGTGATCTTAACCAATATTGATTAAGATAGCTGACACATAGTATAGTTTTCCTATCTTTCTCGATTAAATGTATTTTAGCAATTTGCTTTTCAAGGAACTTGTTGTTTGAGTAAGGTTTTATACTTAATGTGCTAATGTATTAATTATTTTTCCAAGTATTTCCTCCATTGTTCTCATATCTTTCCAATTCTTTCCTCTATCACTCTCATTTAATGTATGAAATAATCTTAAACTCTTTAACAATTTTTTTCCCTTCATTTCTTCTAGTAATTCTACTTGAATTTGTGCCTGTGCATTTTTTTTCCTTAGGTTTTACTAGTAGATGTTTTGGAATCATTCTCTTTTTCTGGCTTATCCCTATCGTGTTAACAATGTTTTGTGGTGGGATTTTTTTGAGTTTACTTATTCTTCCAGACTTACTTCCTGGGTTGGGATTTTGTGTTAGGGCCTGCTTTGGAAAATTTCTAAAGGGAATGTCTGGGTCTTGAATAGATCTTTTATACTCTTGGGTCCTGTTGCTGCTTTTTCAAGGCATGAAATGCTGTGTTCTTCAGAAATCTCAGGGGAGACTCATTGTGGAGACCAGTGAGTCTGTAATGTGTCCAGAGCTGTCTGATTGCTTGCAATGTCTGATCACTACCCTGCTGAGCTGAGCTTCACAACCATCTGCTTGGCTCTGGCTGGGGCTCCCCAGACTCAGCTGGTCCTGGCAGCCATTAGCTGGCTGTAAATTGGAGCAGATTCAGAGACAGGGCTGAAGGCTAACCCTTCCCTCTCAGCTATCGGTCCTAGTTATTTAACTGTAGGTTTCAGGTCAGGCTTGGGAGCCTTACTTTCAGGTTCCTTGTGATCTTGCTCCTTGGCCATAGCCTTGGACCTGTGGCTGGGTAGCCCTCTGCTCTGAGGTACTCAGTCCCTGAGTCTGCTCTGGACCTGTGACCCTGCTCTGGGCTGGAACAAGAGAAGTGACAATTGGCACACCCTCCCAGGCTGGCTTAGCCCGTAGCTCTGGCCCCTTTGCCAAATGCACAGCCTCAAGCCCCTGCTCAGTGTCCCCCTTGCTGCCGGGTGTCCTGACTAAATCTTGCTCCAGTATCTGTGTTCCCTGGTCCGTCTACTTCTATCTATCTGGGCTAGAAAAAAATGGCTCATGCTGATTTTTCTCTTGGATTTCCCACCGAGTCCTGGGTCTGGAGTTTTAAGTCTCTGTCGTAGTTGTGGAAGCGGCGGCCCCCAGTGGGCTTCAGTGTCCCGCCATCTTGGTTAGCTTCTTCTCTCCTGACCCTTTGAAGTTCAAAAGTTCACACAGCCCGGTCTGCTGGGACTCTAATATTGGGAACACCAAACAAGTCCAAACAGGCAAGAAGGAGAGGGGCTGTGGGCTCATGGGCCCCGGCTCCCCTCCTCCAGGGGGTTGTGTAACTCATTGCTGACATTAATACCAAGAGAAGACGCCTCCTGTAGCGTTCACATCCTCACTTCTGTCTTGGAGGCTAACTAGTAGGCTTTCTCTTCACGGGGTGCTGAACCAGCGGGCTCAGCAGCTCATGGGTTTGTCGGCTTCCCCAGCACCTCGGAGGGTTTGATAACTGCTTGTGGAGGCCATGGTACAGAGTAAAGGAGAGCCCATGGGCAGAACAGGCAGCTTGCACGGGCTTGCAAGGAACAAGGGCAAAGGGGAGCCTTGGGAGTGGGGGAGCCACAGGAGACTTAAGGGTGACTTTCCTTTCTGGCACATTTTGACCTGGCACCTGGGTCTGGTCAGACACGGAGGGACAAACACGGGCATGCTGTCCAGGGGCGCCCCTAGAATCTCCCTAACTCGGTAGGGGCGAGGGATGGCACCTGTGGCTCCAACCTTACAGCCAATGTTCACAATTGTTCCTTACTTGGAGCGGGGTGGTGGGACCTCGCCCTCCGCCTCGCGGTGCCTCTGTCCGGCTGGGTGCCGGAGCGCCCACTCTGCTCTCTTTGTCCCCCAGGCCACATGCAGCCGTCGCTGGTGGATGGAGACTTCCAGTGCTCCGGCCGCGTTCAGGTCAAGCACAAAGACCAGCTGGCTTCGGTGTGCGCCCACGACTTCCCCCTGGCCACCGCCCGCGTGCTGTGCCGCGAGCTGGGGTGCGGCTCCCTGACCTCGGTGGTGGAGGCGAGTCGTTTTGGAAAAAGAAGTGGCTCGATCCTGGACGAAGAGCTCCGGTGTACGGGCAACGAGACCAACCTGTCTCTGTGTCCCAGGGTGCTCCTCCCCGAGGGCAGCTGCTCGGATGGCAGGGACATCGGAGTCATCTGCTCACGTGAGGATTAGAGAGCCCTTGGACTGCCCCCTCTCCGCCCCCTCCCCTTCTGTAGCCTCAGCCCCGGGCGGCACATCTGGCCAGCTTTGCGGTGATTCTCCGGCAGCTCGGCCTGGGGCACCGTTTCCCGGATCCCGTCCAGGGGGCTCCCTGCCCGCCCTTAGACCTCCCCCTGACCCAATGCGCGCGGCCCCCTTCAGCCGCATTTGGCTCTGGGCGCCGCTGGACACGCCGTCTCCTCTCCAGGGTACATAGACTCCCAGCTGGTGGATGGAAACTCTAAATGTGAGGGCCGAGTGGAAATTAAGATCCAAAACAAGTGGGGAGCCCTGTGTGACTCTTCCTGGGACCTGGCTAACGCCAACGTCCTTTGCAACCAGCTCGACTGCGGGGTCGCTCTCTCCATTCCCAAAGGAGTCTATCAGGGGAAGGAAGACAACCCTATCTGGGGGCACAGGTTTCACTGCTCAGGAATGGAGCACCACTTGGGGGATTGCCCCGTGATTGCTCTGGGGGCTCCCTCGTGTTCCCTCACAGCCTCGGTGATATGCTCAGGTGAGCGAGAGAATGGGCTGGGGGGGCCACAGGACTCTGGGGATGAAGGGGGGCAATCACAGGTAAAACAGGAAACGGAGGGGCACCCCCAGGAGAAGGGAGGGAACATTCAGAGGGAGCAGTAGGAGGAGCATATTCCTGCTGGGACCCGACCACACCCCCAGCTTCCCCCCTCCCCCCACTGGCCCATAGGTATGGCCCCAGAACATCTCCTGTTTGTAGGAAACCAGACTAAGCAGTGGGTGCCCTGCAGAGACTCCCAGCACAGCCCGGCCGGGGCCAGGACGCGCCTTCGGAACTCGACCACGTGCTCAGGTGAGAAGGGCCCTCCCCGGGAGCCAGCGCGAGGCCCTCGGAGGGGCCCGAGGTCTCACCCCACATCTCCCCGCAGAGATCCGGGAGATCCGCCTGGTGGATGGAGGAGACCGCTGTGCCGGGCGGGTGGAAGTCTACCACCAGGGCGCCTGGGGCACCGTCTGCGACGACTTCTGGGACCTGAACGACGCCCAGGTGGTGTGCAGGCAGCTGGGCTGTGGGGTGGCCTCCAATGCCACGGTTTTAGCCCACTTTGGACGGGGCTCGGGGCCCATCTGGCTGGATGACGTGCAGTGCTCTGGGAACGAATCCCAGGTGTGGCAGTGTCCTTTTCGAGGCTGGGGTCGACACAACTGTCGTCACAAGGAGGACGCGGGAGTCATCTGCTCAGGTCTGTACAGAGAAAAGAAAGGACAGGGCAGAGAGGGAGGGAGGACCCCCAGACTGAACCCCGGCCTTAAACGGGTGGGTGTGGGCTACAAATCCCATCTGGCGCTGTGGGGGGGGGGCGCTCCTCCCAAAGGATGGGACATTGGGGCACAGTAACGGGATGGGGGCGGACGTGGGAGTCCTATCCCTTGTACAAAGAATCCCCTGGAAGTGACACAAGTGCTACAAGTTCTGATTGCTTGTTGTTGTCAACAATATTTTACTTTCCCCTTGATTATATGTTAAAACACTTGGGAACATTTTTTAAAAAAACGTGTTCCAAATTCTATCCTTCCCGCCTCCCTCCCCTTCTCGCCCTCAGTCAAATGGTGGTGTCTGATCCAAGTTATTATACCTGTGCAGAAGAATCAGAGTGAAGGGGGGGATGATTTCAGCCTGATGTTTAGCAAGTGTGATGGGCCACTGGACAAGGGGAAATTGGGGAGTAAGTAGCATGGCACAGAGTAGCCCTGATTCTCCAAGAGGCCAGAATCTTATTGTTATTTGTAATTTTTAGAATTTTTTCCTGGTAAATTTATTGATTTTTAATACACATTATGAATCACATTGGGAGAAAAATCAGAGCAAAAGGAAAAACCATGGGAGAGATTTTTTTTAAAAAATGAAAACAGATGTGAACATGGCTTGTGTTAATTTACATTCAGTCTCCCTAGTTCACGCTCTGGATGCAGATGGCATTTTCTGTCCAAAGTCTGTTGGGATTGCTTTGGATTGCTGAATCGCTGAGAAGGATCAAGCTTTTTGTGCCTGATCATGGCCCATTCTTGCTATTATTGTGTACAATGCTTTCCTGGTTCTGCTTGTTTCACTTTGCATCAGTTCGTTAAATCTTTCCAAGAAAGGCCAGAATTTGAAAATGAATATGTAGCCACAGCAGGGTGAGAGGTAGAGGACGGGAGGGTTCCAGAGAGGATGGAGAATGGGGTGAAGGATCCAAAGACATTGAAAACTGGAATGAGAACTTTAATCAGAGAAAGGAATTCCAGAATTCATGGACTTGGATCCCCGATGGGACTGTCTCTGTGTGTAGGATCCCTGATGGGGCTGTCTTTGTGTGTACTGAATCCTGGATCCCCAATGGGGCCATCTCTGTGTGGTGGATCCCCGATGGGGCCATCTCTGTATTTAGGATCTCCGATGGGGCCATGTCTGTGTGTAGGATCCCCAATGGGGCTGTGTCTGTGTGGTGGATCCCCAATGGGGCTGTATCTGTGTAGTGGATCCCTGATGGGGCCGTCTCTGTATGTAGGATCCCCGATGGGACCATCTCTGTGTAGTGGATCCCTGATGGGGCCGTCTCTGTGTAGTGATCCCTGATGGGGCCATCTCTGTGTGTAGGATCCCCGATGGGGCTGTCTCTGTATTTAGGATCCCTGATGGGACCGTCTCTGTGTAGTAGATCCCTGATGGGGCCGTCTCTGTGTAGTGGATTCCTGATGGGGCCATCTCTGTGTGTAGGATCCCTGATAGGGCCATCTCTGTGTGTAGGATCCCCGATGGGGCCGTCTCTGTGTGTAGGATCCCCGATGGGGCTGTCTCTGTATTTAGGATCCCTGATGGGGCTGTCTCTGTGTGTAGGATCCCTGATGGGACCGTCTCTGTGTAGTAGATCCCTGATGGGGCCGTCTCTGTCTGTAGGATCCCCGATGGGGCCGTCTCTGTGTGTAGGATCCCTGATGGGGCCGTCTCTGTCTGTAGGATCCCTGATGGGGCTGTCTCTGTGTGTAGGATCCCTGATGGGACCATCTCTGTGTAGTAGATCCCTGATGGGGCCGTCTCTGTCTGTAGGATCCCCGATGGGGCTGTCTCTGTGTGTAGGATCCCCGATGGGGCCGTCTCTGTGTGTAGGATCCCTGATGGGGCCGTCTCTGTGTAGTAGATCCCTGATGGGGCCATCTCTGTCTGTAGGATCCCTGATGGGGCCATCTCTGTGTGTAGGATCCCCGATGGGGCTGTCTCTGTGTGTAGGATCCCTGATAGGGCCATCTCTGTGTGTAGGATCCCCGATGGGGCCGTCTCTGTGTGTAGGATCCCCGATGGGGCCGTCTCTGTATTTAGGATCCCTGATAGGACTGTCTCTGTGTAGTAGATCCCTGATGGGGCCATCTCTGTCTGTAGGATCCCCGATGGGGCCGTCTCTGTGTGTAGGATCCCTGATGGCGCCGTCTCTGTCTGTAGGATCCCTGATGGGGCCATCTCTGTGTGTAGGATCCCCGATGGGGCTGTCTCTGTGTGTAGGATCCCTGATGGGGCTGTCTCTGTCTGTAGGATCCCTGATGGGGCTGTCTGTGTGTAGGATCCCTGATGGGACCGTCTCTATGTAGTAGATCCCTGATGGGGCCGTCTCTGTCTGTAGGATCCCCGATGGGGCTGTCTCTGTGTGTAGGATCCCCGATGGGGCCGTCTCTGTGTGTAGGATCCCTGATGGGGCCGTCTCTGTGTGTAGGATCTCCGATGGGGCCGTCTCTGTGTGTAGGATCCCTGATGGGACCGTCTCTGTGTAGTAGATCCCTGATGGGGCCGTCTCTGTCTGTAGGATCCCCGATGGGGCTGTCTCTGTGTGTAGGATCCCCGATGGGGCCGTCTCTGTGTGTAGGATCCCTGATGGGGCCGTCTCTGTGTGTAGGATCTCCGATGGGGCCGTCTCTGTGTGTAGGATCCCTGATGGGACCGTCTCTGTGTAGTAGATCCCTGATGGGGCCGTCTCTGTCTGTAGGATCCCCGATGGGGCTGTCTCTGTGTGTAGGATCCCTGATGGGGCCGTCTCTGTCTGTAGGATCCCCGATGGGGCCGTCTCTGTGTGTAGGATCCCTGATGGGGCCGTCTCTGTCTGTAGGATCCCTGATGGGGCTGTCTCTGTGTGTAGGATCCCTGATGGGACCGTCTCTGTGTAGTAGATCCCTGATGGGGCCGTCTCTGTCTGTAGGATCCCCGATGGGGCCGTCTCTGTGTGTAGGATCCCTGATGGGGCCGTCTCTGTCTGTAGGATCCCTGATGGGGCTGTCTCTGTGTGTAGGATCCCTGATGGGACCATCTCTGTGTAGTAGATCCCTGATGGGGCCGTCTCTGTCTGTAGGATCCCCGATGGGGCCGTCTCTGTGTGTAGGATCCCCGATGGGGCCGTCTCTGTGTGTAGGATCCCCAATGGGGCCGTCTCTGTGTGTAGGATCCCTGATGGGGCCGTCTCTGTGTGTAGGATCCCCGATGGGGCCGTCTCTGTGTGTAGGATCCCCGATGGGGCCGTCTCTGTCTGTAGGATCCCCAATGGGGCTGTCTCTGGGTGGTGCATCCCTGATGGGGCGGGCCCTGAGGAGAAGCCCCGAGGACTTGGGTACTTGAAGGGAGCATCACTTTGTGTGTGGGAATGGCCTGGTGTGAAGGCCCACGCCAGGGTGAGCGCCCCGAAATCTCTCACTGACGCCTCTCCTCTCTAGGGGTCGTGGACCTGAGGCTGAACAACGGGGCCAGCGCTCAGAACTGCACTGGACGCTTGGAGGTGCTTTACAACGGGAGCTGGGCAAACGTGGGCAGGAGCAAGATGAATTCGCTCACCGTGGGGCTGGTGTGTGGGCAGCTGGGCTGCGGAGATAGCGGGGAGCTGCGCAGCGCTTCCCGCCAGGCGAACTACCAACGCACCTGGGTGAATGACGTCGAGTGCCCGCAGGGGCCGGCCACCCTCTGGCAGTGCCCGTCCTCGTCCTGGGAAAAGAAGTACCTGAGGACCTCGGACGAGACCTGGATCACCTGCACAGGTCAGTGGCCCTGGGCTCGCTTCCCGATTCCCTTTTCTCTCTGTCCCAGGCCTGGGGGCGGCTCCATCCGCCCCCTCTCTTCCCGCTTCTCTCTCCCCATAGCTGGGCCTTCAGACCCAGCATTTGTGTATCAGCGTGGGAAAGTCACTGGTGCTCGCCGAGTCCCGGTTTTTAACCAGAGAACTTCTGGTTTAATGGTTAATAATCCCGGGCAGCTCCGAGTTCCCTCACCGGCGAGTCAGTCAGTCAGGGTTGATCCAGGTGATCGCACTTAGTGTTAATACAAGCTATTGATTAAGTCAGTAAAACTGAGAAATCGTTGCGGCCGGAGGGCCGGCACTGGCCAAAAGAACCTCCAGTTCCTGCCGTTAAGGAGCCCAGAAGAGCCAGAAGCAGAGATGGGGGCAGGAAAAGTGTCCGGAGAAGACGGGTTTTAGGGGGACTTGAAGGGAGACAGGGAGGTCTCCAGGGATACAGAGGCGTCCCAGGCACGGGGGACAAGGAGAAAGTGGTGCTGGAGTGTCCTGCATCCCAGAATACATGCGGGGGGCGGGGGGGGACTGGCCGGGGCTGGGTTAGGAAGGGCTTTGGAGGCCGGACAGAGCATTTTGCATTTGGTCTTGAAGGGGACAGAGAGCCACCGGAGTCCGTGGAGAGGGGAGTGACACGATAAAACCCCATTTTAGGAAAATCACTTTGGTGGCTGAGTAACTAGAGGGGGACTTGGGGGGGAGAGCCCCCACTGGCTATTGCAGGTGTGAAGCGATGAGGGTCTGCCCCAAGGTGGAGGCGGCAGCAGTGGGGAGAAGGGGCTGCTAGGGGAGCCTGGTTACAAGTTGAGAAGCCGGGCGACGGGTCGGACGCAGGGGCTGAGCTCCCCATGGCCGCCTTGTAAATATGAGGGACTGGGAGGAGGGTGAGACCCTGAAAAGTGATCCGGAAGAGGGGCTGGCTCGGGGAAAAGAAAAGGAGCCTGGCTCTTGTCGAGTCTAAACTGTCTAGAGCAAGTAGCCGCAGACCCAAATAGGAACCGCTCTGGGCTGGAAACCCCGAGTGACCCTGACCTCTGTCGCGGTTGGGCTGGAAACCCCGAGTGAACCTGACCTCTGTCGCGGTTGGGCTGGAAACCCCGAGTGAACCTGACCTCTGTCGCGGTTGGTTTTACTTCATTAGTAAACGATGACATTTTAATTTAGCGACATCCCTGTTCTGGAAGACGGTCCCTCTGAGATGTCCAGTGGCCAGTCAGGGGTTCAGGGTGGGGGCCGGGTAAGACGTTAGGGCCGGAGGTCTGTGAGCCATCAGCACAGATGCATCCTGGGAAGGAAGCTTGCCTGGAAGGAGAATGGGTCTGACACGGGCAGTGAGCGGCAGTGGTTTGGGTGGATCTCTCGAGGAGACAGTGGTCGTAGAAGGCTGGAGAGAAGGCTCATGGGCAGGGAGTCAAGGAGGACGAGGATGGAGAAAGGGCCCCATGGCAGCAGGCGCGGCCGGGCAGCCGCGGGCAGAGCCGCCCACCGGGAAGGCCGTTAGGAGGAAGCTCCTGCCCCAGAGCTGATGGCGAGGGAAAGGGAAGGGGCCCAGGCTGCAGACCAGGGGGATTTTCCCTGGCTTCCCTGAGCAGGAGTGAGAGCGGGTCAGTGGGGGCTGGAAGGGACTGTGCCTGAAGTTCGGCCGCCACCGGGTTAAGGTCTCCCACAGCACAGAGGGCCGGGGGCCGGAGGAGCACTTGTTCCGTCCCTTCCAATCCCACTTGGAGGTGTCCGGTTCCCACAGTCCTCCGCTTCAGAAACGTTCTGTCCCATCTAGCTCTTGTCAGCATGGCGGCCTTTCCCGGGGGGCTGGGGCTGCTCGCACCACGTGACCAGTTCTCCATTTTCATTTATTTTCTGATATCCAGGTCCTGATTTTTTTTTTGTGGGGGGCAATTTCTTATTGGGGAAGAAATATGGCCGCCTCATATCCACCAAATCCTATCCCATCTTCCTGCCAGGGAGGTCCAATGCCTGAAACTCCCAGGGACACTGAGAGAACGCTGGGGGGCAAGCACGGTCTTCATTCGGGGAGCTGCTGGGGGCACAAAGGGGCCCCCAAACATTTGAAGCCCCTCTGGCCTTTTCTGTTCTGACCCCCATCCAGTCCGTGGCTCTGTCCAGGGCGCGGCCGTACTGATGAGAGCCCCCTACGGGCCGAGATCCCGAGGGGATCCCGAGGGCAGTCTTCGGGTCATCGGCTCGATCACCACTGGGCCGGGAAGAGGGAGCAGGAAGGAGGCCTTTGTTAAGCACCCCCAAATGACTGGTCCACTGAGACCCGAATGGTTAGAAAGGCCTTGGGGCGAGCCCTTCCTGCCTCCGAGGAGAAAAGAAACAGGACTTCCAGGACACCTTCAAACCTTGTTGGCCCCGGGCGCGCAGCGGGCCTACGGCTAGCCCTGCAGGAGACCAGGACGCCCCCCCCTTTTGCTCTCCGGACGGGCCCCCTATTAGTCGGCCACAAAAGAGGTCCTGAAAGGCTCCTCATCCAGGGTCGGGGCGGGAGGCTTTGCCATCTCTGCCGAGCTCGTGGTTCTGGTCTCCTTTCTCCGCACCCACTGAGACTCGGTTCTCCCTCCCTGAGCAGCCTCGGCTCCACGGCTGACCCTGACTAGCCCATCCCCCAGTGCTGCCCCCTGGCACGGACCTTTCCTCTCCCCCCCCCCCGGCTCTCCCGGGCATCCCGCTCCCCTTCCTGGGTAGCCACCCAGGAAGCATCTTGGGAAAGCTCGTTCCCCCACGTCCCCCGTGCACCCCCTGACTCTCGGCCCCGCAGAATGCCCGGCGCCCGGCCCGACAGGCCCACGGTGAGCTCCCCCTGCACTTCTGCCAGTCAGAGGAGATGCTTCTGTCTTTCCAGGGAAGATTCGTGTTCAAGGGGGAAACTCCTCGTGCTCGGGGCGTGTGGAGGTCTGGCACGGAGGCTCCTGGGGCACGGTGTGTGGGGACTCCTGGGACCTGGCTGACGCCGAGGTGGTGTGCCGCCAGCTGGGCTGCGGTGACCCCCTGGAAGCCCCCTTGGAGGCCGCCTTTGGCCAAGGCATTGGGCCCGTCTGGCTGAGCAATGTCCGTTGCCAAGGAAACGAGTCGTCTCTGTGGGACTGCCCTGCGAACCCTTGGGGGCAGGCGGCCTGTGGGCACAAGGAAGATGCCAGTGTGCACTGCTCCGGTGAGGGTCTGCTAGCGCCGTGGTCCCCGAGGGGAGCTGGGGGCTGGGCCGGGCTGGCAAGGGGAGGAGGAAGGGGCCTTCACCCCGGCGTCCCTGGAGGCTGCCTTTGCCCAGAAGCTCCTCAGTCCTGGGGGCGGCCCCGGGGGTCTCGGGGAGGAATCTGCCACCCCTGACCCCCAGGCCCAACTGCAGCTTTCCCTCTCCTCCTTCCTGCAGGTACTTCCAAGACCCCTGGACATTCTGAAGGTACGACCTCCCTGCCCAGGCAGTGATGGGGTGCCGAGGAGGCTGCTAGACAAGCGGGGGGGGAGGGTCAGCCCTGCCCACCCTCCTTGCCCGGGTCTCAGGCTGGCTAGCTCTGGCTTCCTCCATCAGACACCCCCCCCCCCAACCTGGTTCTCATTCTTTCAGCCCTTGTGCTGACTGTTCCAGGAACCTGGCCAGGATCCCACAGTTCCCAGCAGGGGCCATAAGAACGATTTTTGGGGTGGTGCCCCCGAACCCTAAGGATGTCTTGATGACATCTGCAGCCTGGGGCTTGGGAGAGGGTTAGGGCAGGCTGGGCACTGGCATGCTCTGGCCTTCCCGGGGCTCTCGGAGCCCTTGGATTCTTCTTTCCCTGAAGCCTGGGGCCTGGCCGCTCACCTCTCTTATCTTCCTCCTTCCTTCCTCCCTCCTTCTTTTCCTTCCCACCTCCTTCCCTTCCTCCTTCCTTCCCTCCTTCTTTCCTTTCCTGCCTCCTTCCTCCCTCCCTCCTTCCTTTTTCCCTTCCTCCTTCCTTCCTTCCCTCCCTGCCTTCCCTCCTTCCTCCTTCCTTCCTTCCTCCCTCCTTCCTTCTTCCTTTCCTCCTTCCTCCTTCCTTCCTTCCCTCCCTCCCTGCCTTCCCTCCTTCCTCCTTCCTTCCTTCCCTCCTTCCTTCCTTCCTCCCT
Source organism: Antechinus flavipes (assembly GCF_016432865.1). Lineage (NCBI taxonomy): Eukaryota > Metazoa > Chordata > Mammalia > Dasyuromorphia > Dasyuridae > Antechinus > Antechinus flavipes. The sequence goes on from NC_067399.1 coordinate 684,975,318, forward strand.
CCTTCCTTCCCTCCTTCTTCCTTCCTTCCTTCCTCCCTCCCTCTCCTTCCTTTCCTCCTTCCTTCCTTCCCTGCCTCCTTTCTCCTTCTTTCCTTTCCTTCCTCCTTCCTTCACTCCTTCCTTCCTTCCTTCTCTGCCTCCTTCCTCCTTCCTTTCTTCCTTTCCTCCCTCTCTCCCTTCCTCTTTCCTTCCTTCCCTGCCTCCTTCCTCCTTCCTTCCTTCTTCCCTCCCTCTCTCCCTTCCGTTCCTCCTTCCTTCCTTCCCTGCCTCCTTTCTCCTTCCTTCCTTCCTTCCTCCTTCCTTCCTTCTTTCCCTGCTTCCTTCCTCCTCCTTCTTTCCCTTCCTCCTTCCTTCCCTCCTTCCTTCCTTCCCTGCCTCCTTCTTCCTTTCCTCTCTCTCTTCCTCCCTTCCTCTTTCCCTCCCTCTCTCCTTCTCTTCCCCCCCCTCGTCCCTCCCCCCGCCCCTCTTTCTCTTCCTTTTGCAGGACGCAGAGGCTCTGAGGTGTCCTGGATCTTCTCAGTGCTCGTTGTGGTTCTCCTCCTTTTTGTTCTCTCCTTTTGGGTTTGGACTAAAAGACGGAGGCAGCAAGTCAGAGGTGTGACCCTTCCCCAGAGCCCTTGAACTCCCAGACCCCTCCCCCAGGCTGTGAGGAGGCGGGAGGGTGATCAGTCTCTGGGGGGGGGGGGCGAGCTGATGAGTGGGAGAGTAGATCCGCCTTCCTGGGGATCATGGGGGCTGGTAAGGAGGAAGGCAGCTGGGGGGACTCCTGGATATCAGCTCTGCAATGGGCCTGGAAGAGGGGGGGCCGAAATTCGGAGAAGCTCTGCCGCGCTCCCACCTTCACACCGCCCCAGGAATCTTGGCTAGCTCCCCATGAATTACTGGGGGAAGGGGAGGAGCATGTTGGGGGCTCCATCTTGCCCCCGAAGAAGGTGGGATGGGGCTCGGGCCAGCCTGGGCAGGACAGCAGCTTTGTGGAGGCCGAGGGCAGCGGGAGGCCTTTCTGGGCCCCGCTGCAGGGGGAGGCAGGAAGTCGGGTGGGGAGGTGACTGAGCCTGGGCGGGAGTCCTCTGGCACAGGAGGTGGGGTGGGCCAGGGTGGGAGAGCGGTCTCCGAAGCCCCCGTTCAGGAGGATGCTCTGTCCGCAGCCCTTTCCAGCGGAGGGGACCTGAACCGCATGGACCTGTACCAGAAGGCGGATTTCAAATGGAAGGACGACCAAAACTTGCTGAGCAGTGAAGGTCTGTGGGCTTAGTGGTCACTGTCTCAGAGGGGGAGGGTCCTCGGCAGCAGAGGTCTAACTAGTAGCGCTAACCAAAAACAACGGCTCTTCGATGCCTCTGAAAACGCCGTCCTGCCAGGGGCCCCCAGAGTGAGGGGAAGGAAGAAGCATTCTGGGAGCTCTGCTGGGGGAACAGATAGAAAACTGGGGACGCCGACCCTCCACGGGCCCCCCCAGGAGACGGCACATCTGGCAGCGCCACCTTTGGTCCTCGTGCCCTGGGACGGGCCGTTAAGCAAAGCTTCTGCTCCCTCCTGGGGGGCTCGGGCTGGAAACGCTAGGAGGGAGAGCCAGGTTCGGGTCTCTGGGAGCACCGCTGCCTGCCTCAGTCTCCCCTTCAGTAATACCTCGCATCTCCCAAGTAGTTATTAACTTATCACGAGACAATTAGTTATGGACAAGTCACTTCTCGCAGCAGAGCCCTGCCAGGGTGCTCCGCCGGCACGATGAAGCCGGAGCTCCCCCCCAGTCTTGCCCTCGGAGCCCCTTTGTGGGAGCCGGCAGAAGGCCCTGCTTGTGACCCGAGGAGCCTAAACGTGTGGAGGAAAGGGGGCAGTTCTCAGGGAACGCTCGGCCCGCTCTCCTGGCGGGGGCCCGGGTTTCCCAGCGACACTTCCTCCTTCCTGCCGCCCCCGGAGGGCCTGGTGCGCTCTAGGGCCCCCGACAAAGCCCCAGTTGTCCAGGGCGCGGTTTGCACGGCCTGTTGGGCTTAGCTGCATTTTCCAGTTCCTGTGGCTCCGTGGGAGGCTACACCTGTGACCCTCTGACTCTCCCCAGAGACTCCGGAGGGACACGCCGACCCCTCAGACAGCAGCCCCAGTCTGGTGTCCAGGTCAGAAACTGTTCTCAATCCCTGGAGAAACCAGACGGACGTCCAGCTCAGGAGGTAGCTGCAGGACACCAAGTCCTTTCAGGTGAGGAAGCCAGTTTGGCAATCCCTGTCCCTACGGGGGCTCCCCCGGGGAACAGAGACCCCCCACCCCAAGCAGAGACTAGAGAGGATTCTGCCCGCTCTCAGCCCCTCCCACAAGGGACCCTCCCCCTCTGGGGCCGCTCCTCGTTGGGATGTCGCCCCCAATCTTGCCCTTACACTGGCCTCCCCGAGCACGAACCCTTGCCCTGGCTCTCGAGTCCTCGTGCGTCCGAGGATGGCTGCAGTGACCTAAGGCTCTTCCCTTCCTCTGAGGCACTGGCTGGCGCAGCCCCGACTCTGCCCGCTCCTGTCGCCCATGGGGATGGCACACAGATCCCTCAAACTGAGACCCATCCCGGGGTCCGGCCTGGGAGCCCTGCCAGCCTCTCCCTCCCATGTGTCCCAGGCTAAAGTCCCAGAGGCTCTGCTACGCCCCAAGCCTCTCCTTCCCCGCGAAGCTGACCCCGGCCCTCGCTGAGGCTGCCCTCAGATCCCCAGGTCCCCTTGCCTGCCGCGGGGGTGTCTGATCCACAAGCCCCCCCGGCCCCCCGAATCCACACTGGTTTTGTCCTCTCAGCCCTGGCTCTGGCCCCGGGGCTGCATCTCTGCCGTCCCTGGGGTGCCAGCCACGGGCCAGGCTTTGCAGCTTCTGCCTTTGCACAGCTGTGCCCCACGCCCCTCCCCCACCGCCTCCCCTCAGGATCCCTGCCCCCACCGCTGCCAGCGCTGTCTGGGTTGCTCAGTGATTTAAACAGTTGTCGGGCTGAACAGCCTTGGAGGGAGAGCCTGTGGTTCAGCCAGCGGGAGGACATCCTGGCAGGATGCGGTGGCGGGCTTTCAGGCGGGCCTGGAGGGCATGGAGGCTCCTGACCCGAGCCCTGGCCCTCCCGAGCTCCAGGGGGCTTAAAGCGCCCTCCGGGCAAAAAAAGAGACTCTCGCAGAATGGTTGGGAGGCAAATGATGGGAGAAGAGCATCCGGGGCTCTGGGAAGTCGGGCTTCTGGGTGAAGGGGAAGATTCCGGGGGTCTGAGCCACCCAAGCCAGCTTGTCCCCGGAGCTGCCCCCCAAGGAATGGCGTAATCTCCCAGTATGTTCCAGCAGCCAACTCCCAGCTCCCTGACCCAGGGAAGCTGAAGCGGCAGCTGGAAAAGCAAGGTGGGAAGCAGGACACACCAGGGACACACCCCGGGGCTTCGGGAGGAGACCACGAATTATAAAGCCCCTGGCAGAAAGGTTTTTCCAAGGGGTTTTACTGAGGGTAAAAGACCAGATGATTTCTAGAAACGGTGATTACACAAAAAACGGTTTCAGAAAGAGCCCAAATGGCCTCCGACCTACTTCCTCCCCCCAGAAGACCCTCCTGGGAGTGGGCTGTATTTCTGTTAATGATCACATAAGGGCCTCTCCCCGGGAGTCATCCCCATCACTTGGAAGGAAGGGCCTGAGGTGCCCACCCCGATTCTTTATTTGGATCATTAGATTTCAATGTTTTCCTTCCTGCTACTGTTTAATGTTATGTTTCTCAAAGCATTCTTATGAGAAAACTTACCCACCTGCCCAAGCCCTCCCGGACACAAGAGCGGTTAAGGGCTCCCCGTGGCGGGGAGGGAGACGGCACATACCCTGTCTGGGCTCTGGCCCCCCCAGCCCTGATTCCATTGGCGTTCTAGTAAAATCAGCCTGACCAAAAGGTTTCTGATCCCAGGGCTCCTTCTGGGGCCTCCACCACATGAGGAAGAGCAGGACCAAGAGAAGACGGGGATCCCCGCATCGGAGCGCCATCGGTTTCCTTCAGAAAGGGGATAGAGCTGTGCCGGTGGTCTTCAGTGGCACAGCGGGGGCAGAGGCCGCAGGGCGTCGGAGGCCACAGAGACTCACACTTGAGCCCTTGTTTCAGAGGAGACCAGATGTGCTTGGGGACATGGCAGAGAGGCTTCATGCTTTGGGGGACTTGACTTCTTCCTTCCTAGGACATCTTCCTCTCCCATCCTGTGGGGCTGCCCCGTGGGCCTGTGGACATGTGGGCCATCCTATGGACCTGTGGGCTGTCCTGTGGGCCTGTGGGGCCTCCCCGTGGGCCTGTGGGGTCGGCCTTCGGCCGGGGTCTTCTCCAGCTGAGGTGGAGGCAGTTTTGTGTTGGCTTTGGGTTTTGTCCAGTTGGATTCTGGTCTCTGCTCCCACAGGACGGCTCTGATGCCCTGGCCTTGTTCTGCCTCCTCTGTCTGAGCGTTGGCTGCTCACCTGCTCACAGTGAAGAAGGGCAGGAGCCACAGTCCTCTCTTATTTCCTAACTGCCCCCCCCCATTTTGAGATGCTTTTCTCAAACCTTTCTGGGAGCAAGTCCCACAGGGAAAAGGGGCCCAGAAGCAGCTCCGAGGGGGCGGCTGCCTTCTCCTTGGCTCCGTCGGAGCCCATCTTCATATTTTCTTCCGTACCCCTTTCACAGATGTTGGTGCATGAGCCGCTGCCCTTCACTTGGGCCTTTTCCATTTCCTTCATCATCCTGAGCCCTGGAGAGGAGGAGGACGCGGCCACTGCAACTGTCGGCTTCCCTGGGCAAGGGGAGCTGGGAGACCCCTTCCCAGAAGCCCCTGCGTCCTCTTCTGTCCGAGGATGGCTCCGGTGACCTAAGGCACATCAGTTCCCTGCTCTTTGGACAACAGAGCTCACGGTTGGAGCAGCGACAGTTGCTGTTTATAGACTATAAAAATCATCGGCCTTGTAGCCCCGGGACCTTTAGGGTCGTTGGCCATTTGGGGGCAAAGAGGCTGAATTGTTTTAGACATGGGGAGCAGAGTCACAATCAAATCAAATTTCTTGATAACTATTTACATGTAAATAAATGGGTTCCAATGAGATCTTTCCTCTCTTTCCTTGGGGACAACTGGTGGCACAATGGATCAGGCTGGGCCAGGCCCCAGTCCAAAGGCCTAAGTTCAAATCCGGCCTCCCGTACTGGCTAGCAGTGCGTCCCTCATCTTCTGTTTGCCTCATCTGTGAAATGGGGATGAATAGCAGCACCCCCCTCCAGAGCCGGGGGAGGCTGGAATACGGTGTGAATGCGCTGTTGTTACTGTTATGTTTCGCTTCGTATTCTGTGCGTGAACTCATTCTCTCCTAAGTGGTCACAAGGGGCCTAAGCCCGTTTCCGCTTGGGGACACGGACCGGGTCCACGGGGAAGAAGAGGGGGCGCCCCAGGAGAGGGGCTAGCCCAGATGGCTGCAGGCGGCCCGAGCCCCAGGCCACGTTCTCCAGCTATTCTTCTCTCCGGGATGACTTCATCGGACTTAAGGAGTCGGCCCACTCCCGCCTCAAGCCTCCACCAATCAGGCCTGGCCGTGTTGCTAGGGGCGGCCTGGGAGGTGCTGACCGGAGGAAGAGAGCTGCACTTAAAGGGCCTGGCTGCGCCTCTGGGCCCTCGCAGAGAGCCCTGCCTAGGTCCTGGCCATCCGCCGGCCTTGCTAATAAGTGGAGATGGGACAGCCTGTGCCCTGCGCTCCAGCACAGTCCTGGGGGGACGGCCCCTGCGGGAGCGCTAAGCCCTTCCCGTGCCCTCTGCCTTGCCGGACCATCTCTCCTATGTTAACTTCCTCTGCTTTCTGGTTTTCTGCCTGTTTGGATAAGGGGCCTTTATTTCCCATGTACGTCAGGGGTGCAGGAGTCGGGCTCCGAGCCCCCAGCGCGCGGTCCCCCTCCCCGGGCTCCCTCACACTGTGTGAGGGAGCACAGAGGATTCTACCCCCGGGCAGGAGCGGAGTGGCCGAGGGCTCCAACTGCCTGCTTTTCTGTGTCTGGCAAAGGGCTCTCTCTGGCACCCCCTGAACCACCCAAGGGCAGCACTCGGCGCTTGGGCAGCTCCCGGGGCGGGAGGAAACCGGCCCCAGAGAAAGTCCCCGTCTTGCACAAAACCACAAGGCCCCGAAAAATAGCAGTGGGCGCTCCGGGGCGCTGGGTGGTCGGAGAATCAGGAAAGGCACAAGTCTGGGCCTCCGGCTCACGGAGCTGGGGAGAAATGACTCCTTAGAGGCCTGGGGAATGGTGGCGGTTGGGGCCGCAGGGCAAGCTGGACCCGCGGCCCTACTGCCCCGGGGCTCGGGGGGGCCGCGCTGCCCCTCCCGTAGCCCCCGCCTGTCTCGGCCAGCAGGGCCACCCTTGTTGGCACGAGGCATTCCCGTCGGAAGGGGGCCGCTGCAGGGGGGTCCTAAACCAGGGCCCAGGATCAGGCCTCCGCAAGGACCTAGTACGGCCCTCGGGACCCTGGAGGGTAGGCGGGGCGGGCTTGAGGGCGCAGAGCCTTCCGGTGGCTACAGGGTGACTGCCGGCGGGGAAGACCCCTTTCCCTGCCCCCACGGGCCTAGTTCCATTCCCCCTCAGGGTCTAAGAGACACTCACGAGAGACTGGGCCTGGGGTAGGGGTAAGGGAACAGAGAGGGTTCCCTCCCCCCTGCTCCCCTGGTACTGTGGTTCCCGCCAAGCGAGGCTGGAGGGACTCCGGGGGCAGGGGCCACTCTCCAGCCTCTGTGGGAGGGAGTAGTCCGGACGTTTTTTCCGAATTAGCCAGGGGAAGGGTTTGGGGGAGAGGGGGGTTTCCGGGGTCCCTCCCCCCTCTTTCCTTTACTCCCAGGAGAGCGTGGAGAGCTGGGGGATGTGGTGCAGGGATGCTAGAGAGCCGTGACCGCGCCTGGGAAAGTCACGAATGGATGTCTGCCCCGGGGGCAAAGAGCGACCTGACGTCCTAAGGGCCGGCACCAAACGCGAACAGCGCAGACCTCGTGGCGCAACGGTAGCGCGTCTGACTCCAGATCAGAAGGTTGCGTGTTCGAGTCACGTCGAGGTCAGCGTGGTGGAATTTTTTTTTCCCCCAATTATAAATTTTGGAACCTGCGGCGAGATCAGCAGCCCCAACATTCCGCCCTCCCAGCCAGTGGTGAACCCCCAGCACACCCGAGTCCCGTAGCCCCGGACTCTGCTGGGCTGCTCCGAGGGTGCCCCCCTCGCCCTTCGGGTGCCTTGTCTGGCTCTGGAATCCCTCTTCCCCTCCCAAGGTCCCCGCCCCCCTTGCCATCGCTGTAACCGAATTTTTAAAACAGAAAAACGAAAATTCAGCATAATCTTCCAAGTGCTGTGGAAATCGGATCCGCTGCAATCCCCACCCCACCCCCACTCTTTGTAAAGCAGGGGAGGAAGGGGGACACGAAGGGGGCTTCCTCCCTTATGGTACTCCTTCACTGCCTTTCCGGGCTCCAAGCCCCCGGCCCCTTCCTTCCTCAACAGGTGACATCATGCTGAGGTCCCTCTGCCTCGGGGCAGACACTGTCCTGGTCTCCCTTCCCCCCCCTCCCCCGGCTGCTTGCCCTGCTCTGGGGCTCCTCCTGCCCCCATCCCGGGAAAGCTTTCTTCGGGATTTTACTTCTTCCCAGCCCTAAGTAAATATCAGCAGTAAGGGGCAGGCAATGAGGAGGGAGGGAGCCCCAAGCTCTGGAGGAAGGGCAGGGCAGGTGGGCCTTGGCCCCCTTAGGGGGTCCTTGAGGGAGGCGGTTAGGGTGTGCTGGTGTAGACAAAGTGTGTGATTTTTAGGGGTAACAGGAGCCAAAACAGAGGAAAGGACTACCAGGGGTGGGGTTCGAACCCACGAAAGCAGATGCTTATTGGATCTTAAGTCCAACGCCTTAACCACTCGGCCACCCTGGTACACGTGCTACTCTTCTCATAATGTCCTTCATGTCAGTCAATCCAGCAGCTCACCGGCTCCCAGTGCGTCTCTGGAGGTACCTGAATTGTCCCTGGGAAGAGGGGGAGCAGAGAAGGAAAGAAGGAAGTAATGGAGAAGTGATGGAGAGATGCTTATAGAAGAAAAGAAGGAAGGAAGGAAAGCAGGTTGGATGGGAGGAAGGTGGGAAAGAGGGAAAGAAAGATGGAATAAAAATAGGAGGGATATAAGGCATCACAGAAGGAAGGGGTGCAGGAGGCCTTTGGGGAAGCATTTGGATAAAGAAAGGAAGCATGGAAGGAAAGAAGGGCTGCAGGAAGAATGGAAAGAAGGAAAGATGGAAGGAGGACATTTGTGCAAGGAATGCAGAAAGAATGGAAGGAAGAAGGAAGTAGAAAGGAATGAAAAATGGAAGGACAGAGGGAAGAATATAGTACTTAATGAAAGTAGGAAGAAAGAATGCAGGAGACATTTGTGGAAGGATGAAGCAAGTAAGGACGGAAAGAAGAAAGAAGAAGGAGAGAAGTCAGTCTGTGGACGGATTTAAGAGAGGGAAGGAAGGAAATGGGATGGAGTAACGAATGAGGCATTTGTGGAAGGCATCCATTTAAAGCCCATTGTTACTAAGTGGGCCTAAAGATAGTACTTTATGGTCACACAGATTTCCTCACTAGCTATCTCTATCACCGATTACTTAGAGTAGACACAAGCCAATGGCCTCCCAGATAGTCTCCCGGTGGTTTCCTTTCTTAGATTTTCGATCGACTTCAGCTGTTGGGCCAACCAGATCTCATGACTTCTGATGTGAAAAGTCTAAGGAACTTCCCCACTGTACGTCGTCATTATTAATTATTTCAGAAGATAAATATCTCATTCAAGGATTAAAGTGTAGGTTAATGATAGCTTGTTAGCTATCAGGAACTCCCACCCAATGCGGAAGATGAAGGGAAGTCGTCTCTCGCTACAATCTCATACATTATCAAATGAGACCGAGGCTTCCGACAGTCTGGGCCCGGTTAATTCGATTGACCAAGTTTCCACATTAGTTTTCATGAAGTTCATTTCTTGAAGAGCCCTAAGTCACAATAGTTGGTGCTTATCACAGGACAAGCCCTGCAGAGTTCTGCCTGGATCCTTCCTTTAGGCCTCCAAGCAAACGTCCCACGTTCTACTTTTGTTTATGAATGAGACAGATACCACCAAGTCCTAGAGAATCCTTTCCACAAAGTCTAATTGTGAAGATTGCAGTTCCTGAAGCTAACAGCCGAGTAAAAGTGAGTGTTTGCTCATCTTTGGGGGGGGGGAGGGGGGATTTCTGGACTAAATTCCTCCCAAAGTTGGGGATTCCTTCCCACTAACCAATCCAGTATCAGGATATGCAGTAAGCAGGATAACCCTGGAAAGACGAAATTCCCCTCGCTCCCAAAGGCACCCTTCCCTCTACTAGAGAGACATTCACAAAAAGATTTCACAAGGGAGACCAGGGGCATGGGCCCAAGTCCAACCAGGACACCAGAATGTCACCAAAACTGTCACCTTCCAGGTTCTCTGCTGCTCCTCCCAGAGCAGGAAATTGTTATTGCTGTCAACTTTGTCAGACATCCGACAGCTTTCTTCACATTTTTACTAGTTTCTTTTCTCAATGTCTAGTCTATTGTATAAAAGCGACTTCCATGTTGACTGCTGGTACTTAAATGTGTCAAGAAACTAGGAAGCACTTTTTCTTTAACTGTGAAAGATCTTTGTTCCTAATTACCTCCCCTTTTTACAAAATTTGTGTTATTTTCTGATACTATAGGTTATTAAATAATTGTACCTAATTAAGCAGTTGGGAGTTTTATATTTATCTCTCATCAAAAGAAGAACTAATCTGTGATGATTTTAAATGAATAGAAATCCTTATTGATGGGGTACAGCTCCTAGAGGAAATATAGCAGTAATCCCTAAAGTCCTCTGACCTTAGAGTTCTAACTATCTGTCGATGATTCTAAAGTCTCCTGGCTTTAAGAAGATAATAATCTAGTTACAATCTGTTGGTCAGTGATCACCAAGTTCCTGAGACAATAGTGAACAGACCCCCGCTGGAACCTGCCAGGGAGCCATAAAATTAACAAATAAGTAACATGAAGCTCTGGTCTAACTTGTTCTATAAATTTGTTTTCTTGGTCCTGGTTCTTTGCTAAATTATTTTGGAACTTAGCCTGCTTCAATTGGCGATATAATTGTGGTGTCGTTCCCCTTTCCCTTTCCCATGCCACAGCGTATCTCCCCTAACTCCACTAGGCTTCCCAGCCCCAATTCTCTTCCTTACAGCTAACTAACTCTTCTGGGGTGCTGAGTTCCTTTTGGGATTGAGCCTGCCAGCCAAGGGCATTCCCCACCTCATGGGGGGCTCCCTTTCTATTGGATAATTGTGAGTCCGTGGAGTAACGTGTCTTTCATATGCTCTCCCACTCTATTTCCTATCTACCATTCCAGTTGTTTATTGTCTCCCTTTATTTTGTCTGTAACATCTCCCCTGTAACATCTCTTTTGCCAAAGAGAATGGCCATGGTGGATTCTTTACAAGATCAAACCCCAACTTTTGGTTCCTTCATCATTTGGTGACAAACCCCACACCAGAGATCACATCATTGATCACATTAATTTTTGAATTCAATTAAATCCAAGGTAGATATATAACCACTAATGTTAACAGTTTCAAATCCCAACTATCATATATATCTGCTAGAATTTAAAATTTCAATTAGCTTTAATGTAATATGATTTTGTGGTCCCCTGACCTTGGGGAGCGTCTGCCTGGGATTCACTGTAATTTTCTGAAGAGCTCAAGAGCTCTCTATTTCCTTTGAAACCCCAAAGGCTAATCCATTTCGTCAGTGTTCTTCCTTGGTAACTGAGCCTAACTTATAACCCTCACAGGAAAACATTACATTTTGCTTACTTTTTAATGGGACCCTTAGTCCTTGGCAACTAGTGGGGCATTGAAAAGACCGAGCCTGAATTACTGTCCAAACTACTCCCAGAAGGTAAGCAGGAAGGAACACTGAGACAATTATCTCTAAGTGGGTCTTTTGTTTCTTGTCCAGTTCCTCAGGTTGACAAAATTATCGTGACCTCACAGTTATTGTATCCAATCAGAAGGCCAAGTTGTGATGTCAATCCCCCAAATTATTCTTTTCCTATTAAAGAACCTACTTGTACCCCAGTCCCTGGCTACCCTAAATGGCTTTAGGTTAGCCAGTCAGTTAATGGTGTAATTGCCCCATTAAACTCCTGCCTGATGGTGTTGCCAGTTCATTAGGAACTGCTCACCTTGTGGTAGCAAGTTCTTCAGGAGCATTGCTTTCTTCCCCCTTGTTATGAAGTCTTCCACCTTTATTAATAGCAAGTTCTGACAGGGAGTATGTTCCCTGTTAATCAACTAAAATCCATCTGGAAAATAAACTGCTGTTTATGATAATAAAATCGTTACCTCTTGATTTGGATAAAGTCTAAGCCTACAAATTCTTCTGAGAAACCTCAAGCCAGAGACTCATCTAAAACCCCTTCACACTTTTAAGGTCCAACACTTTCCTCCCCCAATATTTGGTGGATTGTACAGGGAGTTCTGAAACTCCAATTTTTTTGTTGTTTGTTTCTAATCCTGGACCCCATTGATGTGGGAAAGATTAGTTTCTAGATTCCCATCCCCTCCTAGTGAATGTAATTACCCTTTGAATCACAAATCCTGATGCCTTTGAATTCCAATAAAAGATCCTGATCTGTCCCAGCCCCACCCAGATCTGAGCCAACTTTGGGACTACACCCAAAAGCCCCTCGAGCTAAGTCTCCTATTATAAAAAGGCCACGCTAGAAACCCCTCTTTGCAGAGATTCCAAACATGCTAGCCATGTGAGCACCCTCTGTCCACTGGACCCTCTGTCCAGTGTCCTCCTTATCTCTATCCTCACCATCTTCACCTATCTCCTTACTTCCAAACCCAATAATAAACCTCTTTTATCAATCTAGCTCTCAGGCCAATAAATGCTTTTACTGGGAACTGGCACTGCTACTAGACTCCATTTACCCCCATATCCTTGCGCCGAATCCAAGGAGGTTGCAGAGGAGCTTTGCTTAACCACCTGTACCCCAGACCTGCCACTAGACCTCAACTAAACCCTAATCTCATTTAGGTATCTCAAAGCTAGACCTCAACACCATCATTTAGTGGGCTCAATCCCAAATCTCAACACTTTTCAGTTGCTTTCTGTTTTCAAAACACGTTTTCCTGTCTCCTCTTTGATATTTGTCTGCAATCTGGAGACCCTATGTAGGAGCCGATCAGCTCACTTGGTGTCTTCAGGTTTGTTGTTTTAAAAAAAAAAAAGAGTAAATAAATTCCAACTTTACTTACTTTTATTATTTTGGAGAGAACTGAAAGTATAAAATTTTCCTCTTCTGCCTTTTAATAAGGAAAAAAAATTCTATTTCTCTCTTGAAATAAATTCGTCATTCCTTTTAAGTGCCATTTAGGGGTTAGTCTTTTTCATACAATGGCACCCCAAAACTTCTAGACTCATAGACTAACAAACTGAAACAACTTTGGGTAGGTGGAGCTGAGCAGGTAGTGATCTATCTAATCTTAGCCTTGAATTCTCCAGCATATTATCTATGTTAAATAGCAAACATTTTTCTTTTTTTCTAAGTAACCTAATCTGTTGATTTTTGTTTTCATCAAACTTAACAATATTTTATTCTTATTCAGAGAATCTCTATAGCCTGAAATCCCTAACACTCACCAAAATTTTTCAAAAACATTCCAATCATAATTTAGAGATTTTCAGTAGGAAAAAACATGTTGAATTTCAAATTTAGTCTCTAATTCGTTTTTGTATCTGTCTTCCATCTCTGCAATTGCCAATGTGTCCAGGTTGCAAATATGTAGAGAAAAAGGAGACTTGTCTTTTCTGAAGACTTTTGAAAGTTTCACTTTTTACAATCTTTCTCTTGGCTGATCACACTAAAGGAAAAGGGTAGACTGAATTGTTAGGCCATGGAAAGTGAACAAGCACAACATACTACAGATGTTTAAACCCATATTCTCATGCTGTAAATTTTTCTTAGATTCTTCCAGTATCTCATTTTTACTCTTATTCTGGAAATCCCTCTTTTTTCTTTCTGCAATCTCTAGTAAAAATGCTTCCTTTTGTGGCAATAAAAATGTACCATTCCCTCGTGGCGAGGCTCAAAAAGGAGCCAGAGACATTTGGGCAGTGGCCAAGATTGAATCAGGTTTCTATAAATTTTCTTTATCTCTTCCTTCATATTGGATAATTTGTGGGATAACAAAAGAGAGTTTTAAGTGTATCATTTTCCCCGCCTGGGTAGCATCAGTTATAAATGTCTTTTGGAAAAGAAAACCACAGCACCTGGTCCTTTTTGTCTGGAAGAGGTTAAGTTTCTACCACAGTGGAAGGAATAGGGAGGAGTAGTAAATAATGGTCTGGAGGGGACCCTCCAGTCAGGACAGAAGAGTCAGAAGCAGACCCTTTCGAGAGCAGTGGATGTGGCCCATCAGACAGGACTGCCCCACATCATTCTGTGGCTATTCTTAGTTTCTTTAATGTTCAATAAGCAAAAGTGCCAAATTTGGGATTAGGAATCCCATAGGAATAGGAAGGCTAAACTCGAAGAAAATTCCCTACTCAGGTCTGTACATCGTCTATGTATGATCTATAAACAGAGGTTCAACCAGGGCTTTAAGATTATATGACAGACCAGCCTTCTCAGGACATTCATTCTTTGTGTAGTGACCTGGCAGATTCCAAGTCATCAACCCAGTAATCTCCCACAACAGGGAAAAAGTGGGTTTGACAAATAAAACTACCCAGCAAAAGTGAGCTTTCAAAGGTGCTAGTAATTAACGGGAAAGCACTTATTTAACACCTGCTGTGTTCTACTGGGGCCAAGTCCAGTTCTGAAGGTCTATGATTATTTAACATCCTAGGGGTCTCTCTCTTGACTTGGCAGGTTCCCGATAATCACTGGAACAGAAACCCTACTCTTGCTCACAGCATTGCCATAACCAATTACTCTAAAATTTTGTCCAAGGATGGTGATCTGCGGCTAATGTAGAGGAAAAAGATTAAGGCTTTATCTGTAGTAACAGAAAATGGTTTTACACTTTTCCCTTTATGCCATTAAAGAATAAGAGGCTTTTAAAAAAACAAATTTATTTCATGCAGAGAATTGTGTGGGAATTGAAAAAACAGAAATTACTGGGTAAGGCTATGTAGATTTCATTGGCCAGTTTTACTGAATTCTCTCACCATTCTCCCTATTCACCCTCATGTGGCCAAAATCAACTTGACTGAAGGAAATCCTTGGCAGAAACTTATTCTAATAAGAAAATCACAAGGAACCCATTTCCATTCCATGGAGTTGACTCATTCTGATTTTCTTCTAAAAATTGAACTAAGGGAACTTAGGTGGAAATTCACGTTACCTGAAAAATGTTCCCTTCTCCCTCCCTATACCTTCCTGGGATTTTTAAAATGAGGCATCAAGACCTAGGCCTAATAATTTCTAAGCCACTGGAGTTGAACCAAAGTGCAATCCCTTTTGTCCCAAATCAGATAAAAAATGCAAACCTGCTCTCTGGGTCTTTTGACTTCCTAAAACAGATTTCCCAAGCTTTGGAATACTCTGACAATCATGCCTCTAGGAGATTCTTTTGTTAAACTAGATTGCTGTAAAGTTTCACCCAGTCCTAAATCTCTTACACTTGTATCACTAATTGAAGTCCAAAGTTACTAACTAAAGAATAAAAATAAAAAATACAATCGCCATTGGGTTTTTCCTCTAAGACCATCTTTGTCATGTACGAAGTTAATGAGATCTTGGTTGTCAAAGAAAGAATGAAATATTGATGGAATTGCTCCCTGGGGCAGGGCATTGATAAAGATTAGTTTGGTCCCACCCTCTGGGGAGATTCCCCCTCCTCTGTGGGGGACCCCACCCTGCAGTGTTCAGCCAAGAAATTGCACAGCATCTGTTTTTTTTTTTGTTTTTTTTTTTTTAATTTTGTTTCTACTCTTTTATTTTACAAGGTTCTATAATAAAGTAAATTCACAAATTCATAATCTTTGTTTCAAATCAGAAGTGTACATTATGCATAGCATTCTATACTGAAACCAATTTAAAGGAAAAGGGAAATTGGAGGCAGGAAGCCTTTCTAAGTTAGGTATCACATTCTGCCAATTTTCTTCCTTTTTCTTCCCCTTCTTTCTTTTTCTTTTTTATTAAAGCTTTTTATTTTCAAAATATATGCATGGATAAATTTTCAACATTGACTCTTGCATAGCTTTGTGCTCCAAATTTTCCCCTCCTTCCCCCACTCCTTCCAATCCAATATATGTTCTGCATGTTAAAATATATGTTAAATCCAATATATGTAAACACATTTATACAATTATCTTCCAGCATCTGTTTTTGAAGATCAGTCAGGTAAGCAGCTGACTTGACAAAGCCAAAGCAGTCATGGACTGCTGGATTTATTGCATCAGTTTTGAAACTCATAAGAATTATAACCCTTTCTTGATCTGACCATGTCTAGATAATTACTGGATAAAAAGCCTCCTGGGCTTAGCCAGGTGAGCCAGGACTAATTATTCTCTCATGTAAGTATGAATCATTACAATCAAGAGTTATTTATTAGCACAAACACTGCTTTTGTTAAATGATAATTGAGTAAATGCTAATTTTCATGAATGGTTTTTCTCCTTCATACCATTAAAGATTAACAGGATGATGACAACTTGGCTCATGGGAGCCTATTTAATATAAAAGAGAAAGCGTAAAATAAAGGACAGTAATGTGTGTTTTCCTCAAAATTTTATCTACTCCGTGTAGTTTGGTTCTTACTTACCCACAGCATTGGTACTATTAACTTAATCCTTCCCTGAAATTGATTCTGCCTTGCTAATAACGAAGAATTCCCAAAGAGCCTGATTTGTTCAAGCTAAATGTCAGCATTTTAACGTTGTGAAATTGAATATGATACCACATTCAGATTGAGAAATGTCTAATCAACCCACCCTGGCTACCTAAAATTGGAACATGTCTCAACAGGAGAATGGAGTCCATGTGACTGACATTCTGTTAATTAGGCTATTCATTTAGGGAAACTCAGGGAAGGGATCTACAAATTGTGAAACTCTTGATGTGGAAAGGCAAAGGGGGTCCCTTTCCCTTTTACTGTAATTGATGAGGTCTAGATATGGGGTACCTAAATGAAGTTAGGTTTAATTGAGATCTAGTGGCAGGTTCGGGGTACAGGGAGTCAAACAGAGCTCCCCTGCAACCCCAGGATACTGAGTTAAATAAGTCTAGTGGCAGCGCAGTCCCCAATAAAAGCATTTATTGGCCTGAAAAGCTAGATTGATAAAAGAGGTTTATTATGGGCTTTGGAAGTGAGGTTAAAGTATAGTTAAGGAAATAGGTGAAGGTAGAGATAAGAGGGCACTGGACACAGAGTTCCAATGGACAGAGGGTCCTGACATGCCAGGTGTAAGGCTGGCATGTTTGGGACCTCTGCAAAGAGGGGGTCCCAGCATGGCCCTTTTATAATGGGAGATTTAGCTAGAGGGGCCAGTGGGTGCAGCCCCAAGTTGGCTCAGATCCGGATCTTCTACTGGAATTCAAAGAGACCAGGATTTGTGAATCAAAAGGTCCTTGATTGATAATTACATCAACTAGGAGGGGTTGGGAATCAGAAAGAAAGGTATAATCAATTCTTAAAGGGACCACATCCACATCATAATTACAAAGCAGGCCTGGGTTGCTTCCCTCTATATAAATTCTTAAATTCCCCAAACAACTAAAGGAATGAAAGAGTGCTCCCATTACTTACTTCTACTCTTTCAAAACGTTGATTCATTATTTGGAAGTAAGGTTGGGATTTTGGGGATGTTCCCTTTATCTCCTTTTCTGAGACTGGGTTATTTAACTTCTCTATCTGGTCTTCTTATAATTTGAGATGTTATATTCTTTTAAAATACTTCTCCTTTGCTTTTATATCCTCACTTTTATTAATATAAAAGTGTCCATATAATATTCTGATTATTATTCTTATTTATCCTGATTTTGCTGTGAATTCACCCTGCTCATTTGCTACTTTATTGATTTGATTTTCTACTCTCTTCATTTTAATTAGATTAACTAAAGTCTTATCAATATTTTCAAAGCACCATCTTTTGATCAGGGTATTTCTATAGGTTTTTTATTATCAATATATCTATATCCTCTCTAACATTTAAGATTCCTCTTTTTAAAAAAAGTTTATTTGTTGGCTTTCTGACTTTTTTTAGTTTATTTAAAACAAACATAAAGAAAGAAAACACAAAATATAAAAAGAAAAAAATTGTGTCTACAGAACATCAGGGAGGATTCAAAATATGTAATAATAAATTTCCATTTCAAGCAAGTTTATGTAATATTAGAAGACATCATATTCATGACTATCCACCTTTTCTTTGCTCCTTGTAGGTTCTCTTGTTCTCTGTTGTGTACTTTTTACTTTATACTTTTCACCCCTTTCTTTCCTCCTATCTCCCCTCTGCAGTCTACATGGATAAACATGGATACATCAGGGCAGCTAGATGGTACAGTGGATAGTGTGCTGGTCCTGAAGTCCGTAAAACCTGAGTTCAAGTCTGGTCTCAATCACTTAATCGCTCAATCACTGGGCCACTGCCTCAGCAAAACAAACAAAAAAACCATGGACGTGCTTATGTATGCACACACACACAATCTTTTCCTTGACAGTTTTGGTTTTTTAGACTCACATCATATTAAGCTCTGCCCCAATCTTTCTTTCGAACTATCTGACTACTATTGTCAACCTTGGACACATGGTTTACATTTCCACATATAAAATATAAACAGTTTGTCCTTATTGAGTCCCTTGAAGTTGGTCTTTGATATCAACTCTTACAGGTTAAATTTTCTTTTGAGTTCAGGTTTGCTTAAAATACCCCAAATCGGAGAGTTCATTGGATGTCTTTTTTTTTTCATTTAATATTATACTTAATGTTTCTGAATTATAATATTTTCAGCCACAACCCAACTTCTTTTGATTGTCAACATATAGTATTTGAGGTCTTGTGAACTTTAATAGTAGTTGCAAATAAATCCTGTACAATTTTAATTCTAGCTCCAGCATATTTGAATTGTTTCTTTTTTGTTATAAAATTTTCTCTTTTATCTGGAGGTTTTGAGGTTGTAGGAGCAGTGATGTTCCTACAGCTTTTCCTTGTAGGATTTCTTTGAGGTGGTGATTGATGATTTTTTCTATTCCTAATTTTCTCTTTGTTCTATCACTCCAGGAAAATTTTCTTCAATTATTATTATTATTATTATTTTTGCATTATTGTATCAAGGTTATTTTTTTAATCAAAGCTTTCAAGTAGTCTAATTGTTCTTTTTTTTTTTCTCTTCTTGATCTGTTTTCCAGATCTGTTGTTTTTCTTATAAGATGTTTCACATTCTGTTCTATTTTTTCATTCTTTATATTTTGTTTTGTTGTTTCTTGGTCTCTCATAGCTTCACTGACTTCTCCTTGCCCAATTTTAATTTTAAAGAGTCACTATCTTCTTTAAGACTCCCGATCTCCTTTTCTAGTTGGTTGACTTTCCTTTCATAATCTTGTTTTTCTTAGATTGCTTTTTTCCCACCCTCGATCTCTCTCATTTGGTTTTAAAAATCTTTTTTGAGTTCTTTCAGGGCAGGTAACCATTTAATGTTACTTTTTAAGATAGGAGAAGCTTTTTCTTTTTTACTTCAATGAATCCAGCCTTCCCTGCTCTCATAGTACTCCCTATGGCTGGAGTCTTTCTTTGCCTGCTCATTATTACTTTTTTATGGGCATTTAGTAGTGTAACTGCTTCCAGTTCTGGGATGGTGGTGGGGATGGCACCTCTAGTTTCACTTTAGTTCTCCTTCTGATCTGGAACCCGAGCTAAGAACCATGTCCTTCTGCAGGGGCTGGCAGCCAGCAGCTTCTCTGCTCCACTCACCCACCAGCTGGGCTGGTTCCTTCTGGCCCAGAGGCCTGTCTCTGCAGCATAGCTGGGCCTGATGTTCCTTATCAGCCGAGGCCCCCTCAGACTTCCTGCATTCAGACTGCTAACTCCCCATGCTGTCCAGGTGGTGAAAGTTCCTGTAGTCCCAGCTGGGACTGAGCCTAACTCTGGATTTAGCTTGTGGTTTCAGTGGAGCTCGTTTGGGATTGTTTATACTTCACACTAGTCAAATCCTAGTCCTGGAGACTTTCTTTGGGTCTTCTCTGGTGGTCCCAGGAGGACCCCTATTCTGCCCCAACTCTTATTTCTTTTCCTCCACTAGTCTGTTAGCCCTAAGGTACAATTTTGTTTTGTTTGTGGGGGGAAACCTGGAGAGCTTAGACTTTTTTTTTGACCTACTCCAGCATCTTCCCAGAATCCTCCATCTTTGATTTTTTAAAATGCAGTTTTAGTTCATTAATTCTTTTTCCATTTTGTTAATATATGATTGTAAGGCTATGATTTCCCCCTGAGAACTGCTTTAGCTTCGTCTCAGAAATTTTGGTATGTAGTTTCATCATTATCATTTTATTTTACATAGTTATTTTTTTTAATCTGTTCCCTGACCCATATGTTATTTAAGATTCATTGTTAAGTCTCCATTTGGGTCTGTATCTTTTATTTGTGATCTCTGAACCAATTTCTATTCTTAAACATTATGTTCTATAAAGGATCTACTGACTCATTTTGCCAATGCAAGCAACAACTCAGAGTTTTATTTCTCAGGGGCTGGACGATGCCAGTCATTGGCCATGTCAGAGAGGACACCTCAGACCTAGGCGCTCTCTTGTTGACTTTTGTTTTTTTTTTTACATTTCTCTGGGAACCTCCTCTCTGTGCTCATGATCTCCCACTCCTCCAGGTGCCAGTTGCCCCCAGAGGTCCTGACTCTCTCTTCCTGGTGAGCAGACTTTCTAAGCACCAAGGGCCTCACCTACATGAAGTCCTCACCTCCTTTCACCTAGAGGCGTATTTGTCAGTGGAACCTTTTCCCACCTCCAAAGTAAGGCCTTCTTCCTCCTTTTCCCTCTTTCCCTCAGTGGAACCTTTTCCCACCTCCAAAGTAAGGCCTTCTTCCTCCCTTTCCCTCTTTCCCTCAGTGGAACTTTTTCCCACCTCCAAAGTAAGGCCTTCTTCCTCCCTTTCCCTCTTTCCCTCTTCCTCCTCACCCACTCCCCTCTCTTTTTTTTTCTGAGACTATGTTGCTCATCCTTGATTTCGCCCGACTGCTCTCTATCTCCCTCTTTCACTTGTGGGCCTGTTCCATCCATCATGGTCCCTGGCCCCCTCATCACTGCTGCCTCTCCTAGATTTTTCACCTGCCCCATGGTCTTCTTGCATACATTTAGGAGCCTCTTTCTTACTGTCTCTCTGTTGTCATTGTTGCTATTATCTGTATTGAGTCACTGCTCCTGCATTTCTGTTGGAGAAGCAAAGAACCTCTTCAGTTCTGGCTTGCTTTCGAAAAATGCTTCAATTTTTTCTTTATGTTTAAGCTCAGATCTGCAGTAGAGCTCACTGGGGGCTGCATCTCGAGCTCCATTGTTGTTCAAAACATATAATTCTATTCCTCCGCTCTATTTGTATCTGAAGATCTTTCTCTTGATGGCTTTCAGGAGCAAACTCTTGGACTTTTCAGTCTTGAGGTTGGTTGTTTTTTTTTTCCTAGAAATGACCT
The DNA here is from genome assembly GCF_016432865.1 of Antechinus flavipes. Taxonomy (NCBI): domain Eukaryota; kingdom Metazoa; phylum Chordata; class Mammalia; order Dasyuromorphia; family Dasyuridae; genus Antechinus; species Antechinus flavipes. Next base: position 684,996,004 of record NC_067399.1, read on the forward strand.
GTAAACTTTTTTCAATTAGAATTCCATTTTCATATTCAGAAGTGCTGGGCAATCCTATTATTTCTTTCACTATGATGTTAAGGATTTTTTGGACGGAGAGTGCATGGGGTAAGCAGAGAGAACTAGCACCTCTGGGATAAAGGCTTTCTGAAGCCTTGGCAGGGCTGCTCATGCACCTGTCACTCAGCTCTCCCCTCTGGCTCTAAGAAGCTGTAACATGCACAGAGGCCATACCCCAGTAAAACCTCTCAGCAGACAGACTAAACCAAGTGAAGAGTAACTCTAGGAGCTCAAACGTGCCTGTGTTCTCTAAGCAGGCGAATAATTTCCCTGGTGGAAAGGGAGAATGAGAACAATTTGTTTCCATGGGCAGGAAGGTGGTTGCTGCAGGTGCTGTGGAGTGCTTGGAGCTTAGCCAGGCACCGAAGACAACGGGAGCATCTGGGTGCCCTGGGCTGTGACCTGTCATCTGGACTTTTGTTCTCTCATCGAGCTTTGAAGATGGGAGTGGGGGGAGACACACACACACACACACACACACACACACAGAAAAGAGACAGAGAGACAGAGACAGAGACACAGAGAGACAGAAAGAGATAGGGGAGAGAGACAGAGAGACAGAGACACAGAGAGAGAGAAAGAGAGAGAGGTGAATGACTTCATGCACTTCAATGACAATCTATGTCATTGATCCTCTTCAAAATTGAAGCATGAACAACAAGGTCTTTTGCCCTGTTCTGTTTTTCTCTATGCATCTTGGCTTCAGGAACTGCAGATTTTCTCTGGAGGTACTTTTTTTCTCCTTGTCACCATTCACACAATCTTCTGGGCTGCTCACTTTGAAGCCACATGGGAACACATTCCCCATTCCCCAGAATTCTGTCTCATCACATAGTTTTTCTTTGCTTGCAGCACTGATTCTTTGATGGCTGGGCTTGAATCTAGAGGCCATATTTCTTTCTGTTGTTACTACTTTCACTGTTGATTTATCTGTTTTTGTTCAGGTCTTTGAGATTACTTCTTCCTTTTAGTCCTTTTAGTTTTTTTTTCCCTCCTTTTTTCTTAATTGCTTACTTTCTGATTCCCCCTCCCCGCCCCATGATTGTATCTGGATGATTGTCTCCTGGGGGTCTCGATCTCAGATTTCAGCTTCTCCCATACAAGACAATTCCTGATTCATCTTTCCAAGTGACTTTTAGGTGGTCAGCAGGATGCTGTGCTCTTGTCTTGGGCTTGGCAGAGTGCTGCACATAACCCCACACGTAGTCTTGGGTCGTGGTGTCCTGTCCAGTTCAGACCCTGCTTTTCCTGCCCCTGCAAAGGCAGAGCTTTGGATCTTCTGTGTTTTGCGCCAAAGGATTGTGGTCATACTGTAGAAGCCTGAACAAAATCTCCCTGGCACTGGAAAGAGGAAGGAAGGGACTGTGGTACAGAGACAGCCTTTAATATAAGCTGTTTCCCTGAGTCTGCTAGTGTAGCCCTGGTGCTGCTAACATGGAGATGGGGGAGGGGTACTGAGTGAGCTCAGGGAGTGTGTCAGTTCATGGATTTTTAAAACATTCTTTTGGATTTGGGGTGTTCCAACCCATAGAAACCGCTGACGTCGCTTTATTTTGCTGCATAATTTCTGTTTTGAGGAGGTTTGAGGGGTTGTGGGAGTAAAGAAAATGGTTAGTCTGCCATTTTGTTGTTCATGTGTCTCTAATCACAGACTCTTAGATTTAGGCTGGAAAGAGCCTCAGACCATCCTGGGATTTGTTTTAACCCATTCTATTGAATGCCTACTGACCTTTTGTGAAGTGGATACTGATTACTATCCATTCTTTGCCAAATTTTGAAAAGAGCATCTGAACCTTTGAGCCCATCATTATTTCTAACCCGAAATGCCCAATTTCTTATTTTTCAGACTTTAATGCCCTTAATCTGCCTTTTAAACATTTTTATACAGAAAATAATGGTGAGTCAATATAATCATTAAAAATTGTTTTCTTGTCAGCCCCCCAGGAAACAATAAAAGAACACGTGTGTGTGAGAGAGGGGGGCGGTAAAGAAGTATAATTTGTCTCTTTGCATTCATTTCATTAATTATCTTAATATGGCTTTATTTTGGCCATAATTAGAAAGCACAGTGGCTGAAGCATTGGTCCCAGAATCAGGGAAACCTGAATTGAAATCGGCTTCAGACATTTTCTAGCTCGGCAAATCCTTGAATCTATTTGCCTTCATTTATTTCATTGTAAAATGGAGATATCATAACCATTATTATGGAGATAATAATCCAACCTTGCAAGCCGTTTGAGGATCCCCGAGATCACCTTTCTAAAGGCACAGTACAGTGGGCACTCTGCAAATGCTTCTTGCCTTCGGGGCTCGGCTGAATGGGACTAGATCGGGTAGACGTGCTGCTCTCAGTAACTAGCTTTACAAGTGTTCCTGATTTTCCACATTGGCCATTCCTCCTTCCTCCTCCCTCCGCCCCCCATCAGTTCCAGGGCCTGCTCTCTCTTCTGGAACACTTCCCCGAGGGAAATCTTGGATTTCTCCCCAAATGATCCTTCGGAAGCTCCCTTTTCTTGATCAGGACCGAGGACAGCTCCGCGATCCCCTCACTCTTCCCGTACAAAGTAATTCTTGTGTTAGCCTTCCAAAGGGCTTGGGGGCTCCCGCTGGAAGAAAGGGGGGGAAATAACCTCTCTCGTGGCCTAAGGGGCTCCTCCAGAATACGGAAGTGGGGCAGCAGGTCATCACGGACGCCCTCCCATCACAGAAAGCCCCTGCTGGGGGTGTGCGCTCCGCGGGCACTGGGGAAACCTGCACTAGCAGGGACGTAATGACACCTTCAGGTTCGTCAGCCCTCCCCCTCCCCCGACATCTACGACCTCGGGGCTCCTTCCGACACCCTGCCCAGGGGGCATCGTTACGTGGAGGAGTCTCCCAGCTGGGACGCATTCGAGGAGGGATTTGAACTGGTCTTTCTGCCTCCATGGCCGGCTCTTTCTCCTGGCATCGCCTGGGCGCCGGAGGAAGAACGTCTGAGGGCAGCAAAGGGCCAATGTGCCCAGCCAGCGGACCCGGGTTTTGAGGGGGCTCGGGCTGGGGGGAGGGGTGAGCACGGCCCCTCGGTTTCCTGATCCGCTCGTGAGGAGGCTCCAAGCTGCGAAGTCTGTGCCCCGCCCCCATTCGCTGGGGTCGGCAGGACTGGAGATCCGTGGGGGCCCGTATGGGGGCTGTCCCCCGACTTCAAGGGGCTGTGGGGGCAGGGCCGAGCTTATTTCACCAGAAGCAGCTCTATTCAGGCTGTTCCTAGAAAAATGGGACAAGTGGTTGCCAAGGAGACCATACAATGCCAATTATTAATGTGCAGCTATGAATGTTGTATAAGAAGCTGCGGCGCATTATGGGCAATTCCGGAGCGCGGTGCTCGCGGCGCGCTCGGCTTTATGTGAAAGCCCTTCTTTGTGTGTGGCCAAATGCAGGCTGATGGAGCCCCGTGGCTGCGGGAGCGCGCGCTCGCGGGCTGCCGAGGCTTCCCTTGGCGGCGCGCTTTGCAGCGTTTAGGAGCTCTGTTTGTCAGCAGCGAGGGCCTTGGGGGCTGCAGTGCAGAGCGCAGTACAAATGCGGCCTCGGGCACTAGCTGGGTGACCCTGGACAAGTCCCTCCGTGCTCAGTTTTCTCCTCTGCAACATGAAGCCCCTAACAGCTCTTCCCTCCCGTGGTGGGATATCAAGGGAGACAGGAATTGTGAGGCATTTAGCCCAGGGCCTGGCGCATAATAAGTGCCTGATGCATGGTAGCCGTTACTCTGTTGTTTACCGCCCGTGGGAGGATGTTCTCTGACATTTGGAGGCCCCAGACTTGTAACTCTCTGCTCATCCCTGATGGTTGTCAGGGCCGCCATTATTGGTGGGGAACCGTGGCATTTGGCAGGTCTGCAGTCCTGCCTCCCGGGGGAGATTGGGGAGAGGGCAGAATGAGAGAATCCACGTGGAGATGTTGCTAGGGGAGATGGGAGAAAGGTCAGTGGCCGCTCAGTTCTCTCCCCGCTCAGCCGTTGTCATTCTCGTTTGATTTTTCCCAGTTTTTTCTCTGACAAACATCCACGAAGCTGAGCCTTTCCAGATCCAGGCTTACCAGAGGGGTAATATGTGAAAGCCCCAGTTCCTGCTTTGTGGCGATTTTTTTAATGTAAGAGAATAAAAGAGACGGAGGGAGATGAGGAAAGCTGATCCAATCCCCGCCACTGTCACATGTAATATATGCTTACATATGACTGTCCATGTAAATATTGACTTAGCTGTGCAAATACGAAGATGTGTGTGTGTCCCTGTGTGTCTGTGTGTGCTTGTGTGTGTCTATGTGCTTGTGTGTGTGTCCCTGCATGCTTGTGTGTGTGTGTCTGTATGTGCTTGTGTGTATATGTGTGTGCTTGTGTGTATGTCTGTGTGCTTGTGTGTGTGTCCCTGCGTGCTTATGTGTATATCTGTGTGTGCTTGTGTGTGTGTGTGTCCATGTGTGTGCTGGTGGGCATAGAGAGTGGGCTTTCCCCCCCTGTAGGATTGCTGTGGGGGATGGCTGTGGCTCGAGGGGACTCCTTCCCCAATAATTCTCTCCCACTCGTAAGTGGGAGGGGAAGTCTGTCTGGGAGGGCCTCCGTGGACATTAGTAATGGATCCAACGAGGACCAGCTTAATGCCCACCAGAGGCTCCTCCTTGGTCCCAGGCTGGTCTGCACAATTCTCGCCCTCTTCCTAAGGGCGGCAGGCCATTCATCTCCCCCTGCTGCTCACCTTTCTTGATCTGGCTAGGGAATATTGCTGCAGACTGGCATCCGTGTGTGTGTGTGTGTGTGTGTGTGTGTGTGTGTGTGTGTGTGTGTGTGTAATTCAGGTGAGAGGAAGAGGTGGAGGGGAAGACAAGATCACTGCTGTCTCCCTGGGCTTTGCTCTGAGATTGGATGTGTCTTCTGCTTTTTCTTTGCCCAAATCTCTTCTGATGCAGCAAACAGAAAACACACAATGAGATGAATTGTGTTACTCTCTTTATGAGGGGTGGGGGCTAAATAGTAGACCAAAGCAGAGAGCAAAACAGAGTGGTCAGTCTGTGACAAGTGCGGGACACATGCTGCCTTTTCCTCGTTTTGGTTCTAGGTGGATGGATGGATACATGAATGAATGGAGGGAAGGATGAATATACATATAGATGGATGGACTTGGGGATGGATGGATGGAGGGCCTAGTGCTTCTCTTGCTCTGTCCCAGGAAGGAAAGAGTCCTCCATCAATACTTAGATGGTGGAGAGATGAGAGAAGAGACAACTATGTAGCTTCTACCTGTACTAGAAGGAAGGCCAAATGATATAGAGGTGCCTAGAGAGCCCATGAGGTGATGAGATATATGAGAAGAGACAGACCCACCCTCCTGTCATTCCATCTTTTCAGTCATCATTCATCCCTTTCATTCATCATTTTTGGCCATTTACCTTTACTTATCCTCAGCTTTAGACGTCTGGTCTGTGCTGGGGAAGGGCTGAGATAAGTGAGGATAAAAAGAGAACAAAGAAATTGGTGAAACCCCAAATGTAGACCTCCTGTTCCCCAGGAAGACATCCTTCACTGCCTCCATTCATGTAGGGAAGAAAGAGAGCCCAAGGAGGAGCAGCAGCATCAGGTCTGTTACTAATACCTTCTCAGAGGGCAAACCCTGATTCTGTTAGTATCTAGAGGGTATGGGAGGAGGTCGCCCACAGTCCGCAGAGAGCAGGTGGGAGGCTGCCTATCCGGTGGCTGCTCCCTTCCCTGGGCAAGAGCAAGAGAAGAGGAGCCCATCCTCCCATCTTTTCCTGATTTCTCCTGTGCTTGGAAGGAAAAGCAATAAAACTGATGCTTCTGCCTTTCCTGGAGAACCTTGGGGCAGGAAAGGAGCAGGAGAGTCCCCAGGCTCTTGTTACCTCTTCCTGAGATAAACGCATAATCCAAGGATGAGCAGAGCAGCTAGGTCTGCTTCCACAGCCATACAACAGTCAGAGGATCAAGTCCTCTGGGATAAAACATGATCCCCTTTTTTTGGTCTTTTGATTTTTGTTCTTGTTGCCCCAAGAGAGTATTGTATTCTTCTGTTTTCGAGGGTCTCTCTTGTGGGTGAGACTTTTCCCTCAAGGGCTCTGCTTCCCACTGGCAAGACATTTTTTAATGGTGTGTTTCATTCCTTCCCCACCCTCCTGTAATCTTGGTGTCTTGGTCATTCTTTTGTCTGATGCTTTCCTTGTCCCTGTTGCAGAATTGCTCTCCAGTTCTGCCCTGACCTCTTGCTCTTCTCTCACTGCACTGTATTCGGCATTTCCTTGTATTTATGCCTGTACTGGCCCTCAGTGTCTGGATTGGGACTTTAGACCAAGGCCAACGTGAGGATCAGCCCCTGCTTTATTTCCAGGCTTCCTCTTCTGACCCCCTGGGATATTGGTCTTAGCCCCTTCTATCCCAATCTCTTTACACAATTTCCCATAGAAATTCATCCCATCCCTCACACAGGAAAGCCCATGCTGACTGACATGATCACAATGATTGTAGGCTTCCCCAAAGCCCTTCCATCCAACAGACGAGGAGGATGACTGAGACGACCCTGTTTCCTGCTAGAATGCTGAACCCTCTGCATGATGAGTTTTGGGAGCCGTCTCTGGCTAGCCCCACTACAGGAGCAGGTCAGGACAATAGGCTCCTGCTTTTCCTGACTTAGTCCTACTGTCAAGAGCCTGGCACATTTCAGAATCCACAAGATGCCAGGTGGGGTCTAGACCCTTCAGAACATCCCACTTTAGAGCTGGGTCCCTGTCACACTCTTAACCAGAGGACATACAGGCTTCAGAACTTTTCCTGCAGCCCTCAGTTTCTGCAGACTTGGGATGCATCCAGGGACTCACTACTGTTTCTCTTTGATCTTCTTTGGTCTCTCCTGCCAAGTTCCTCTCCACATCATTTTAGAAATTAATTTGGGGGTGCTGGGCTCCTTTACCACCTTTCATGGAACACAAAGGTTCAAATTGGGTGAGATGTCTCAACTGCCTTTTCTATTAAGAAAATAGAACAGTTCTGGGGAGGTAGATTTCCTGTAGGTAATTCAATCAAAGAGTGGAAATGGGGTTTTTTTTTTGGTGTCAATTTGATGACTTTGGGATGGAGAGATCCACAAGATACAACAGAGGGTCTCACAATCGTTTTTTTAAAAAAGCTCAGAGATTTAGTTAGGAAAAGAATTCTCTTTTTTCCTTCATTTATTTATTTTTAATTTATTGGGACAAAAACAAGCATTTCTCTAACAGTAAAATAAAAAATCATTGCACATGAAACTGCAAATCTATTATGGATAACTTGTTATTCCTTTAAAATATGTAATAAAGTTATCATGTAAATTTCTTTTTTTAGGACAATAATTTAAAAAGAGTTCAGCAAAAAGACCTGAATTTAATGTAGACCCTCCAGACTTCTTGGGCAAGTGAACCCAGGAAGAAGGAAGCTTTTCTTGTGTCCCATCCACCCACCGAAGCCTGGCAGGGAAGACAGAGGAAGCTTCATGGTTTCTGATTAGGAAGCCTGAAGAGGGTTGTCTGAAGTGGCGGGCTTAGGAGCCCCTCCCTCTCTGCTGGGCTCACAGAAGCAACTTCTGTTAGCAGGGACTGAGCTGCAGTGATCTGATATGAAGGGACCTTTTGACAAAGGAGGTCTAGAGTTCCTTAGCTCTTGTAAAGAGGCTTGTAAAGAACTGGTTTGCAGAGTAAAACAGAGGGGCTCAGAGGAGCTTTATGTAGAAATATGGTCTGTGGGAGAAATGGGGGATGGCCAAGGGTAGGTACACAGACACATGAGACCACAAAGGGGAATTCTGTAGCCTCAGATGGGAAAATATCAGGTAAGGAGAAGCAAAAATGAAGTGTGGGTGGAGAAGAGGATTCTCTAGTTAAGGCATTGATTTTTGTTGTGACTGCTGGGTAATATAAGCTGGGGACCTGGCAGGGTTCAGAGAGCTAGCTGGGCCCCTGCTGGGATCTTAGTCTGGCCTCTCCTCCCACTGAGCTGCAGAGCTTTAAGGCCAATGAAATCTGTTGCTGCTCTTGAGCTGCTGATGACATCCTAAGAGGAGAATGTTGCATTCGTTTCTATGGGAACAGAATCAGCAGGGTTGCTAAGAGGCATCTTTGGAAACTTCCATGGCAACAAAATCATCAGGGTTGCTAAGAAGCATCTCTGGAGACTTCCATAGCAACAGAATCATCAGGGTTGCTAAGAGGCATCTTTGGAGACGTCCATGGCAACAGAATCATCAGGGTTGCTAAGAGGCCTCTCTGGAGACTTCCATGGCAACAGAATCAGCGGGGTTGCTAAGAAGCATCTCTGGAGGAGTTGCCTTCTCACTCTTGATTTTTGTGGGGGTTTCAGGAGGTTTGGGGTTCAGTGCCTTGGAAAAGTGAATCATTGACGGCAATTTGGGTCCTGTTGAAAGTGGGAGAGATTTGCATCAGGCTAGCGTATGCGCTGCCTTTCCCACTGGCCATGGATTTCTTTGTCCATCAGAACTGAGACCACACCCTTTGGGAGTCCATTTCTTCTTGTGGCTCACCCCTAGAACTTAGGGTCTGGGGGTGGAAGATAATGTAGTGGCTGAAGGAGATGTGCTGGTTGCCCAGTATGGAAGGAGAGCATGTCTGGGGTCACTAATCTGTTCCTCCCTCCCCCATCTCATTTCCCAAATGAGGGCACTGATGCCAGGAGGGAGATGCCATCCTCTCTAGGTGATAGGTTGTTGATGTGGGACGTTGTCATCTTCTGCAAAGGCAGAACTCAGTAGGAGGGACAGCTTCAAAAGGGAGCCCCATCAGCCAGCTCCCTTGCCATCAAGCAGGTGGATTATTTCCCTGGGAGGCAGACCTGCAGGATTTTCTGTTTCTGCTTTGGCCACCCAGTTTCCTCAAATGATCCTGACTTGGTTTTAGGCAGGAAGGCACGGAGGAGTCCATTCTCTGACATTGTTAAAATGTTCCTTCTTTTCTTATTCTAAAGAAACAAAGCTGAGAATTCTATAAGACCATCAGCCTGGGGGCTATTAACTTGAAATGATAAGAACAAATTTAGTCAATTTGACATTAGTGGGTGCCTCTTTTCTTGACCCTGATAATGGTTTATTCTATACTATGGTGAGGTGAGATGAACAAGGTGAAAAGATGAGCCTCAGGGAATCAGTATTTCCGACAGTTTTTTTTAATGAGATTCTGATTCTCTCGCTTATCATGGCCACCTCACAAAACCACACTGCAGCCAATATGTCCCCTGTGGTGTAGAGCAGACAGAGACATTTTTGTAATCACTCGATATTATTTGTGTCCCTGCCTCTTGAAAATGGCAGGGCAGGATAACTTGGGAGAGACTGGTATATGTGTGTATCTATGCATACAACACACACACATATATGTATGTCTATGTATACACACACATGCTTTATTTATTGCCCTTGAAAGAGGGAGTCTCAGAGAGGAATCGAGTGGGAAGGCAGCCATCATGCTGTTCACACTAGTTGCCTTCTTTTTCTGATTTTATAACTTCACATGGGGGAGCCATTGGTAAAATCAGACTGTTTCTATCTGTCTATATCTAGTTAAGTGGGAAGATATTAAGAACTGGAGGAGAAAAAGGAAAGGAGCAGACAAGAGAATAAAGGGGAAAGGGACACCTTACTCGAGATTTCTTTTGTTTTTGTTAATTTTTTTTATAGCAGTTCTTCCCCAGACAACCCAAAATTATATCCTTTCCAAACCCAGTTTATCAATTCATTTTGCACATAACCCTTAACATATGTCTGTAACTGTCTGGGAAGGTTCATGTGAGCATATGCAAGGGGAAAATGGCTTTGCAAACGCCTTTGCAAGAAGAATCTCTCCCATCATTATGTCTTCAAGTTGGTTGGAGAATGTGCTTGGATTGCTCAATATACAATAGATATATTCATTTTTAAGAACCTATTCATGGTCTTTCTAATCACCTACTCTAGTGTCTTATCATTTTACTCTTTTCTGTGATTGGGAGGAGGAAAAGGAACATATTCTGAACATATTCAGTGGAGCTTTCAAAGCCTCTAACTTGCTTCTTCTTCATTCTGCTTTTAAATCAAATTCCTCTGGGGAGGAGCCCAATTGGACAAAAATGATATGGGAGATTTATTGGAGACACGGTGACCTGGAAAGCTTTGCGACCCACCAAACTGTCGCAATTGAACCTGGGTATTTCTTTAGGTATGTAATGGATTTTTCTCTGAATAATTATGTAGACACATTCTGTAATATGCAGGATAGGGCCAACACACATTCTCTCATTTTATTAGGGGAGTAAAAATCTCATTTTGGAGATTTTGATTCCCAACCTGCACAGTAGAGATGGAGAAGCAGTTGTTGGAGTTTTGATAAGGAAGGAGGAGAAGGCCTTGAATGGAAGATGACTGAAGGATTTTAGAACTGTGAGCAAGTAGTCTTAAAATTTTTTAAATAGCTTTTTATTTTCAAAATACATGCAAAGACAATTTTTATCATTCACCCTTGCAAAACTTGGTATTCCAAATTTTTCTCCTTTCCTTCCCCCCCATTGGCCTCCTCTAAACAGCAAGTAATCCGATATTGGTTAAACATATACAATTCTTCTAAAATATTTCCACATTTATTATACAGCACAAGAAAAATCAGATCAAAGAAAAAAATCAAGCAAACAACAAAAAAGTGAAAATACTATATTGTGATCTATATTCAGTTCCTATAGTCTCTTTCTGGATGCAGATGGCTTTTTCCACCATAAGTCTATTGGAATTGGCCTGAATCATCTCATTGTTGAAAAGAACCATGTCCTTCACAGTTGATCATCACATAATCTTCTTGTTGCTGTACATAATATTTTCCTGATTCTGCTCACTTCACTGAGCATCAGTTCATGTAAGTCTCTCCAGGCTTCTCTGAAATCCTCCTGCTGATCATTTCTTATAGAACACTAATATTCCCTAACATTCATAGACCATCACTTATTCAGCCATTCTCCAATTGATGGGCATCCATTCAGTTTCCATTTCCTGAGTAAGTAGTCTTGTATTTGGTTGGAGGAGGGGGAAGTCTTGAGAAAAAGCTTGAGAGGAAAGTGGAGAAAAAAGGAAGAACAGTGTTAGGGAAATGGAAAAGAATTGGAAAAAAGAAGAGGGAAGAGAAAAGCTCAACAGGAAGGGCCTCAAAAGTAAAAGGGGAAGAACAGAGAGAGGAAGAGTAGAGGAAAATAGAGGAGAGAAGATGAAAGGTGTGAGTGGAAAATGAGGAGAACAGAAGTCTGAAAGCATAAGTGAAAGTGGAAACAGGGAGATTAACAGGAGGAGGAGAAGAAAATGATAGAGGACTGAAGAGGAAGCCAAAAAGAGCAGGTAGGCAGGTGTGAACAACTCTACTAGGGAAGAGAAGGGAAGAAATTAATGAGAGAGAAGGAAAGGAGGTAAAAATAGGCATCCACCAATGCCTTCCTGCTCTGGGAATTCAAGAAGTGCTGCTAGCTGGAAAGAGAAAGGAGGGTCGAGGTAAAGTGGGGGAAGTGTGCACCCTCTCAGGTTGAAGAAGCTTCTATCCTTGGACCCTTGTCCACAGACTGGTTTTTTGTAGCTTAATGGGAAGGATAAAGATTTCTTACAACTAAATGATCGGAACTCTTCAGTGTGAAAGGAAGAATTTATGAATATGGATTTTGCAGTCTTGAATTGTTCTAGGCATGAGAATGAAAAAGGTGAATAGTTTTCTGTCATCAATTGTTGCCCCATTAAAACAGGGCTCGGGGCCCAGGTAATTTTGAATGCTACTGGACCAGCTTTGATCATCTTTGATTATTGTAGTTTTTAGCTGCCTCCAAAGTCCACAAAGGATCATTCATTCTCTAAGTAAGTCCTACTGTGACAATTACTTCATTTTGTGTTGAACCAACACACCAGTATTGAGCTAGGGAAGATTGTGAACATAACCAAAAAGTAGCAACTTTTGACAAAGGCTCCCTGGAGAGAATCAGATGAATTCTAAGTGCAACAAATGTTTTGAAAAGTATAATTCATCTTCCAGAGATAATAGACTTGTCCATTTTGGGGGGAAAAATGTGTTTTGCATATGTGTGTGCACACCTGTATCAGCACATTATTTTTTGTTGTTTTCATTATATGAGATGAAATGAGGGGAAATCAACTCCTTTTGTTTCTGGCATCAAAGTTTCTACTTTCTCATCTTTACTGAAAACATAGACAAAAATTTTACAACATTGACTGAAGATAGACGGAGTTGTTCCGATATCCTTGACTTCAAGGTACTTTATCTGGACATCCAATTGAAACCGTCCAGTTGTGCTTTTTCATAATCTACTCATATTTTAATCTTCATAGATTCCTGCATTCTCCCAGAGCAACATCCATCCCAGAGCACAACATCCATATAGAAGGAAAGAAAAGGACACAGGACAGCAACCTAAGGGACACCTAAAGGGCACTATATGGAATAGGATCCAGAAAAAGAAAAAGAAGAAATTGTCAGACAGATAGAAGAACCAGGAGAGAGTGGAATCCCAAAAATTGGGAATTGGCGGAGTTCACCCCCCTGTGGCCAGGCAAGTCATATTCTCTCTGTAGATTATAAATCTCCTGGGTCACCCATGAGAGGCTCCCAAGAAGAAGTGTACAGACCTGACTCTCTCTTAAGGGTTTTTTGAGCTTTTTCTCAAATATTCAATGTTTCTTCCAAGAGTGGTTGGCAGAGTAGCTGCCATCTTCCAACAAAGATACATTGAAGAAGATGAGGTCATTAAAAAAAAGCCCGAAAGAGGAGGAGAAAGAGTGGCGTGATGATTAAGAGGAAGATGCAAAGCACAAGGTATATCCTAAGAAGAACTGAAAGAAGGATGTGAAAACTCCGACTTGTGAGCTGGAAACAAAAGGTTCCTGAGAGTAGGGAAAGCAAGGGACTTGGGAAATATTTAAATTTCAGCTAATGAGGTCAGAAAAGGGAGGTAGCAAGTCGGCATTGACAGCATCCACTTCAGGGGAGTTAGTTGCTAGCCAGAGAAAGAGAAGAATAGCCCTAGAAAGAATGGGAGAGCAAGGACAAGGTAGTTCAACCCAATGGGTCGATGAAATATGTGCTGGAAACTTTTTCAAATGGGAACTTGCTGTCTTTACTCAAGGGGAAAACTGGTCTGTGTCTTAAAAGGGAGATGTCAAAGATGGTTAGAGAAAAGCCTCTCCATTTGGAATAAGGAAGATTTTCTTTAAATAAATGTTTGGGAAGCCTTTAATGAGAAAACTGAGGATGAAGGTCTGAAAACAGACCAAGGTCAGGCTGTGAAAAAAAGGAAAATTGTTGCCATTGCCAATAACTATCATGTTATAGGTCTGGAGCTACAAGGAATCGAATATGATAACAAGATGCTTTGCCTGCCCAGTATGCCTGAATCAGCCATAAAAGGCAAGGAGAATTCTGGCCAGCTTATAATGAGCTCTTTGGCTTCAAGTTCAAGCCTGTGGTTTGGAGGGTTTATCCCAGCAGTTGCCAAAGTCCTCATATATAATCAGACTTTCTCAAACTCTCCTTTTGGAATACCGTTATCATTCCTTGTGAGCTCCCTTCTCTCTGCCCCCATTCCCTCTTTTTCATCTATCATTCAGGTGCTTTCTACCACTCTTTTCTCTTTCATCCCTCTCTAAAACAAAGAGAGGATCTTCTTTCCCCAGATCAACCCCTCTACCTGTACCAAAAATCCTGCCCCACCTATTGCCCTCACTCTATATCTTATCTGCAATATCTCTGACTTCTGGTTCTGTCCCTCCTGACTACAAAGATGCCCGTGTCTCCCTCATCCTCAGAAATCCTTACTTGATCCTTCCATGTCAGCTAAGAATCATTCTGTATCTCTTCTGTTCTCCAGAGCTTTTGTACCTAAATTCTTAAAGAAGACCACCTGCCTCCCCTTTCTCTTCTCTCCTCTCTTTTTAACCCCTTACAACCTGGCTTCATCACTCCTCTCAAAGTGCTCTTTCCAAAGTTGCTAATGATCTTTCAATTGCCCAGTACAATGGTATATTCTCAGTCCTCATTATTCTTGACCCCTCTGCTGCCTTTGACAGTGCTGATTGCCATCTTCTTCTTGATACTCTCTTCTTTGTGGGTTTTTGGGATTCCATTCTCTCCTGGTTCTTCTTCTATCTGTCTGACAATTTCTTCTTGTTTCTTTTTCTGGATCCTATTCCATATAGTGCCCTTTAGGAGTCCCTTAGGTTGCTGTCCTGTGTCCTTTTCTTTCCTTCTATATTATTTCATTTCATAATCTCATCAGCTCTCATTGATTTAATTACCAGCTCTGTTAATAGGTCTACAACCTCCCATCTCCCATCTCCAATTGTCTTTAAGACAATTTGAATCGTTTGTCTTACAGACATCTTTAAACTCAACATGTCCAAAAGAGACCTTTTTATCTTTGTTCCTGAACACTCCTTTTTACTCCAGAAGACAACAGCACCCTCTCTCTCAGTCTCACAACCTAGGAGTCTTCCTTGTGAGGAGTCCTTCCCTCTCATCCCCCACATCCAATCAGTTGTCAGAGTCTGTTGATTTTACCTTTGCTATACTCTACTGAATCCCTTTCCCTCTTCCAACCTGGACTGCCTTGGACAAACCCCCATCACTTCTCATGGGCTCACAAAAGCCTTTTTTTTGGGGGGTCTTCTTGCCTCATGCTTCTCCCTACTGCAATCCATTCTCCATTCAACCACCACAGTGATTTTCTTAAAGATAAGTACTGAGCAGATCATCTCTCCTTCAGTCAACTCCAGTCATTTCCCTGAGATCCTCCGGGATCTGGGTTTTCTCAGAAAAGAGAATATTTGTTGTGCTCCTACAGCTCTTCTCCCTTGTGGCCATTGAAACAATACAATGAGCCCAAGTTATGTTTTTTTGGCATGAAATTGGCAGGGGAGGCAGGATTTCTATTATTTCATACGATTATAAAAACTCTCTGAAGCTTCCTTTCCAATCTTCCCTCAGCACCCATAATCATTGCAGGTGTCCCTTCTGTCCTTCGAGGGTCAATCGACATAGTTGACCTTAGCTTGAACAGGTCCATCCCATTCTCTTTGGATACCCTACATCTCCCAAGTCATTTAGGCAGTGTGCCCCAGCAGCCTTGTGGGAAGAAGTTATGGAAAGCCGAGCTCTCTCTGAAAGGTTCTCCCAGCTTGCTCCATCCTTCTATGCTCTTTGCCGGGTAATAGGGCTGCCAGCTGTCCATGAGAATACAAAGGGGAGAATTTGTGAGTCTTTTAAAACCTTGGGGGAGTCATGCATCCTCTTATTTGGTCCTAAGCAGCACCTCTTTTGGCACAAAATGGACTTAAATTTGTTGTTGTTGTTGAAGTTTTCCGTTTTTTACATCACCAGAGTATCCTCTATTTCTTTTTCTTCCCCACAGAAAAGCCCATATGACAAATTATAAAGTTTTTAGAGAAAAAAATGCAAAAGTTCAAAACCATGTCATGTGTCATACCTTCTGACCTCCCACATCTTTTCATATCTCTTCATTAGAGTACTATGTGATGTTTATAAATCTCCTGCATTTATTTTTGCCTTTTTTGGTGACCATTGTTCTTTCCATTTACACTCTTCTGGTCACTGTATGTATGTTTTCTTGGCTCTCCTTGCTTCACTCTGCATCAGTTCATACAGATTTCTCCATGTTTTTCTGTATTCATCAAATGCATCCTTTCTTACTGCACGGCAGTATTCCATTAAATCCATGTACCACAATTTGTTTAGTCATTGCCCACTTCCCTTTCTTACTGCACGGCAGTATTCCATTAAATCCATGTACCACAATTTGTTTAGTCATTGCCCACTTCTCTTTCCTCCTCTTCACCTAATTATATTTATTAGTTTTCTGAATTTCAATTTTTGGGTCTCCTTTTAAACAGTTCCTTTCATTTCCTATCTTTATTATTCATGTTCTCTTTCTGTTTACTCTAGATCTCTATTCTCTGATTCATGGCCAAGTATACAATCAAAGTTTCAAAGCCTCCCTTCCAGACTCTATTCTCTAGGCATTGTGCAGTGGGACTTGTGCTGTGGGTTTCCCTTTAGTGTTGTGCCTTTCTCTCAGAACAAAGCCAATTCTTACAAGTGTCTGAAAGGATACCATCTCATGGTAAAACACTTCTTCCCCTCCCACAATCTATCCCTCTTTTCTTGACCTTTTTTTCTGCATTTGTCTGACTCCATGTCCTCCTATTCCAATTGCCCCATGAGTTCCAACTACTTTCTCTGAATAGATTTTTCATACACCAAAGCCCATAGACCTTGCTCCGTGTAAGGTCCTCATCTCCTTTCACCCATAGGAGCATTTGTCAGTGGACTTCCCTCCTGCCTCCCAAATAAGGCTTCCTTCCTCTTTTTTTCTCTACTATTCATCCATTCTTCTCTTTCTGAGCCCCCAGAAGTCACCTCCTCTCACTGCTGGCCTTTAATTTGATCCTGGAATTCTTTTCTCTCCCCTTTTGCTTCCCTCTTCTCTTTCATATGCTTTAACATATTGTGACGTAGTCCCCCCAAACCTCTAGGCTGTGTGCTGCTAGGTTTTGTCCACAAGATCACTGGCTCATCTCTTTACTGATCCTGATTCCTCTTCCTGATTTCCACCAGAAGTTCTTATAGATCTTTCTGTAGTCTGCAGCTGTTGCATTTATTCACCATCCCTTCATTTCTGTTGGTTGAGGTGTTTGAGTTGCAAATAATTTCTTTAGTTCTAGCTTTCTTCCTAAAAATGTTTCACATTTATTTCTGAACATTCATCTTTATGGTTAAGCTCAGATTTGCAGCACAGGTCACTCTGGGATGTATTCTGAGTCCCGGTGCTCTTCAGAACACATTATTCCATTTTCCCCTTGTTTTTATCCTGGGTGTAGAATAGTCTAGCATTATTGGAATGTTCTTTTCTCTGCATGTGATGATCTTTTTCTTTATGGCTTGCCCAACTTGCTTCAGAATTGAATCATTAAAATTTAACCATTATGCATCTTAGAGTTTGCAGGCTAGAGATTTGTTTTGTTGTTGTTGCTGTTTTTTGCTTGTTTTCTTTCTTTCCTTTTTTAAAGAGATGGTCTGCGAATTCTTTGCACTGGCATTTCATTTTCTATGTTAAGATGTTCTGGGCAGTTTTCTATTATTTCCTTCATTATAGTGTTAAGGTGTTTTTTTTTTTTTTTTAATCCTGTTATTTTTTTTTTCTGCGAGACCTATAATGCTTAGAGTGTCTCTACCACCTTGCCTTTGAGATCTCCATGTTTTGGTTGTAGAGTGAGCATATTTCATTTAATGTTTTATTTTAATGCTTCTCTTCTAGACTGGGCTTCACTTCTGTGTATTTGCATTCCCTTACTGCTCTCTCCTTTGCTTCTTTGGTAAAGCTTGCCAGAGCAGGTTCAAGTTTTTCTATTCTGCTTACTATTTTTGCTTTTTAGTACACAAATGCTGTTCTCATAGTTCCCATTTCTCTTTTGAACTTCTCAGAAACAGTGTTGTGGCTCCATGTTCTCCCCTACTTCCACAGGGTCTCATCAAGTATTTCATCATTTCCTTTTATTTGGCAATTTCCTTTATTTTGCATTTATTCATAATTGCCTGAATTCATTTACCAGATCTGGAGGCAATATTTCCTTCTGTTGTAACTATTTTTTTCCTGTTGATTTATGTTAAAGGTATTTGAGATTTCTTTGGTACTTTGTCTTTTCTCCTCCACTTTATTTTCCTTATCTCTCACTTCTGACTCCCGCCTCTCTGACAGTAATTTCCTTGGGTATAGGAATGTCAAAGCACCTGAGACCTGTCCCACTGTTTCTTTTCTTTACTCTCTAGCTGGGCACTGGCTGTTTCCGAGCCTGTTGGCACTGGCTGGCGAGGGCTTTGCGGCATTGGTGGTTACGGTGCCCAGCAGCCTGGACAGCTGTGTCCAATCTGGCTGTAACGGCCCGAGAAAAATTCTACATCCCTATAACCTTTTCAGGGTTCGGGGGAGAGGGAACTAGGCTTAAAAATGTGAGCCTGTAAGTGTGTCCTTGGGTGTGCTAGTGTGGCTTCCCTGGTGGTAACATGGGAGGTGAGGGACGGGTACTGAGCGAGCTCAGGGTCAGTATCAGTTCCTGTTTCTTTTTTTAAACCTTGTTTTGCCTTCTTGGTGTTTTAGATCATAGAAACAGTCAAAATTGCTGTACCTTTGGTGCATAATTTCTTTTCGGGAGGCTCAAGAGGTGGTGGGGAATCAGAAAAAATGTCTGGCTTTGGGCTTTTCTTTCAAATGATACAATTTTTATAAAATTACTTAGCAGAGAGCACTATCCATAATAGATGTTAGAGAAATTCAAATCCTCTTCCCCATTCCCTTCCCTGTTTAGTGCTAAACACTGCATCTGCAGAGCAGAGTCCATACCTCCTCCTCCCCCCCCCCCCCCCCCCTCTCCCCGTTCCCTGAGCTGGCTGCAGAGCCAGGGAAAGAAGCTGTCAACATGATTGCGGATAGAATTTGCCTCCCAGCAGATAATTTTCTAAAAAAAAAAAAAAAACAACACTTATTGACCCTTCATCTGCATTACCTCCCTTAGCAACCACCACTGTTCATTTGAGGGTGAATTATTTTGATCTGACCTCCGGGTGAACAAGCTAAATACTTGGCTAAAGAATGAGGGCAAGGCAAATACCTGGTGTCTTAACTGAATCCAAAAGACTCTGAGATTTGCCTTTTCGTGATTCCCACTGAAAAATTATGAAGGATTCCATTAGAGCAAAAAACATATTGTTGACTTGTTAAACAAGGTTTCCCTGAGATGCCTGATTTCAATGTACTAAAAAGCTGGGGTCTGATTTTCAAGCCTTTTCTCAACATGGTGATTTTCTGGAGAATAAATCCAAACGAAGCCTTTTGACTCAAAAGGGGATGGCCCGGCAGGCAGGAGTTCTGGGCCCAAAGAAGCATTTTAATGTTCATCGATTGCCTGATTTCCATTCCTTGTTCCATAACCATCATCACAGTTGTCCCTTTTTTGAGGGTGAATCCACAGGAGCAGCGATCTCATTGTGACCTGGTTAGTTCAGTTCCATCTTTGCATTGTAAGTCTCACAAGCTGTCATTGATCTTCCTTTGGCCTCTGTATCCTCATGCAGAAAATGAGGTTTTCAGTCTCTTTTCTCTTAAATCCCTTCTATCTCGAAATCTCCCATTCTCCCACCTGCTTTTTCTATCCTAGGGCATTTTGTAGATTTTGATAGTAAACCCTCAACTAGCTTATTCTCAGGAATTGCTAAAATGAAAATCATAATAACATCAATTTCCCCAGAATGTCCTATCTTACCTTCAGCCCTGGTGCTCTATCCACTGTGCCACCTAGCTGCTCCCAGCTTAAACTCTCTAATCAGATCTTCTACTCTGAGACTGTCTGGTTAGTATTTTTAAACAACCTCTGGGAATTTCCCAAACTGTTTTGTTAAACTCTGATGTAAACTAAGTTTTCCTAGACTATCTTTTTTTTTTTTTAATTATTTTTAAATTTGTTTTTTTTAAAGCTTTTTATTTTCAAAGCATATGCATGGAAAATTTGACAACAATGACCTTTGCCTAGCCTTGTGTTTCAAATTTTCTCCTCCTTCTCCCAGGCCCTCCCCTAGATAGCAAACAATCCAATATATGTTATACATGCTAAAATATATGTTAAATCCAATATGTATAAATACATTTATACATTTCTCTTGTTACACACGAAGAATCAGATCAAAAAGGCAAGAAAATAAGTAAGAAACGAAATGCCAGAGAACAACAAAAAGAGTGAGATGCTCTGTTGTGATCCACACTCAGTCCCCACAGTGCTCTCGTTGGGTGCAGATAGCTCCCTCCATCACAAGATCATTGGAACTGGTATCAGGCTAGACTATCTTTAAGACAGTCTCGTATCTCAAAACATAACCATTATCTCCCCAGCTTCTTGCTGGTTCCTCTCCTTTCCCTCTTTGAGCCATTTAAGCCATTAAGCCATTAAGTCCTTCCCAAAGTATGTCACAAAATTACTTCTGGATTTTGCCCATGGCTTTTCCTCATGAATAAAGGTGCCCTTTGGCAAAGAGAACGTGGGTAATTTTGCCTTGTATTTAGAATCAGGAATTGCTCTTTTGACTTTTCATCACCAACTCATAAGAACAACATTTATTGCTCTTTGGGGTGGATTATTTTTTAAGCCATCCCTCTGACTTTACACTAACGAGGAGACGAATATCCAGGGATTTGTCCAAGCTGGTAAATCCAGAACTCAGAAACCACAAAGATTCTGATTATTTCAAGACCTCTTTTTCTGTGAAGACTAAAGCTTAGCTTTTGAGTTCTTGATTCTCAATCTTGAATCTTAAAAGTTTCCCTCTTAGGTACTTTTCTAGGTCCTTCTCTCCCGCAAGTCGTTGAAGTTTTATGAAGGAATCAGAAAAAGCCAGCATGCTAGACAATAAATAAAAGACCTAAGCTCTCTTGAAAGCACCGATACCCATAATCATTTGTTACTTAGAGTTTATTCTGGTCCTTAAGTTGTATTCTACTTCATGAGGATTGTTGTTTGTCCTTCACCCCGGAAGAAGACCATAATGTCAGGGAGCTGATGCCGTGACATGCAAGTGAATTGGATTTCAGTGAGGGGGGGGCTGTGCAGTCACCTGCCTCAGTTTCCCCTCTGGAGCCACCTGGGTCTAGTGGCAGATGGGAGGGGAAGGAAGCCTCTTGGGGTTTCTCACCAAAGCAGAAAGGATTGCTACTTGGGACCTAAGCAATGATCAATGGGGCTTGGCCTAGGACCTCTTGGTGACCAATGGTTTTTTTTTTTTTGACCAATGGTTTTTAAGAGAGAAATCTAGTCAGTAAACCCCAAGGCATTTTGGGACGGTTTAGAGGTGCAAAAGAGGAAAAGATGTTGTTTGTCCTTCCTTCTAGAAGAGGACATGACATCAGGGAGGGATGCCATAGCATGCAAGTATGAGATGGTAAGTGGTGGATAGAGTTCCAGGCAAGGAGTCAGGAAGTCCTGAGCTCAAATCTAATCCCAGACACTTATTAGTGGTATGATCCTGGACAATCACTCAATCCTGTTTGCCTCAGTTTCCTCATCAGTAAAATGAGCTGGAGAAGGAAATATTATAGCTCCTCCCCCCCAATGAGGTCACAAAGAGTTAGATGGATCAACAACAATCTAAAAGAAAATACCTGGGAAATTCTGATGAAAAATAACAAAGAACAATGACTGAGGGCCCATAGAGAGTCTTTTGTAGAGGTAAAAGGACAATTTCCTCTGGGAGGGTCAAGGAATTCAGGGTCAATTGTCCATCCTTTTTACTGCTTTGACTATTGCAATGAGCATGGACATGAAGTGAGAGAAACATGAAGACTTGTATATTACATGCTTCCCATGTTTCCGAGAATGTCCCTTTTGTTCATTCCACCTGTTTTTATATCCATTTAATTGTTCACTAGGCAAGTGATAAATTCCATTCCTTAACAGTTTTGAACTCTCAGTGAAATGCACCCTGCCATGGTTTTTATTAATCGTCTGATCACTCAGATCAGTCCTTTAACTTTTCTGGGTCTCAAAAACCACATAAGGCTGTTGGTCTGGAGGATGCCTAAGGTTCCTCCCTGCTCCAAAGTGTGTGATCTAGGAAACTTTTCAGATACGCGGATTGACCGAACATTTTCCTGCATCTCTTCCTTTCATAGAGTATATGTTACAATATCTATCTATCTATCTATATACACATGCAAAGACATATTTAAGTATACATGGAGAGAGATTGCATGTATAGATTGTGTATATATATATCAGAAGGATTGGTCAGTCTTCTCTTAGCTTCTCTTGCAGCTAAGCAGTGGGGAACAATGGACACAAACATAAAGGGTTTTGAGAATTTTAGCATGGACCACCTCAGTATATTTGCCAATGAGACACTGTAGAGAATAACCACAATGTAGGAAGATGAATGAAAAGACCTAGGAGAATTTCACGAGTGACAAAATCCAAGAAAGACCCGATGCAGAGTCAGTAATGCATCTGGGAGCTCAGGTGTCTGAGAGCTTAGGTTATCTTGATCTCCAGGAATGTCCATGAAGGTCCAAAGAAAGATGACCCTTTACTTTTAGCTCTTCTGGCTTCCAAAGTACCTCTATGCATGGGGACAGCCAGAAGAAACTGAAAAAGAGTAGACATTTCATAGAAAAGGATGTTGAAATTTGCCTGATTGGTTTTCAACCTCCCTTTTTATAGGCAGGCAGGAGCCCATCAGTAGCTTTCTTTGCGTTAATTGGGAGGTTCTTTCCACCTGCTAGGCAACAGAATGGGGTGTTAGACAAGAGAATGTTTGACTAGGGGTGAGGAAACACACTGCTAAAGAAAAATTAGATCTGAAAAACCAGAGGATCTGTGCATGTGTCTTTGTGTCTTTTCCAGACTAATGGGACAACCTTACATTGTAGATAATCTAATTCAGTGTGCCTTGTACTATTTATTGTAAATATTGCTTGGAATATCTATATTATGAATTCTTTTCGACTTAATTTCACAACTGTTCCAAAATACCCAGTGGCTATTTTAAAATTACAGATGTAATGGTTGGGGAGTCTGTCTGGACACATGAGCTATGTTGGGCAAATGAAAATTATTCTTAAAGAGAGGAAGGCTGACTTTCTCATGACAACTGGAATTATTTTTCATGAATTCTTGATGATCAAAATGAATTTTTACTAAATAAGATTATAAAATATTTACATTTCTATCCATGACAAATCTGGAGAACTGTGCCTTCTTTAAAATGTTTTGCTTTTCCATTCAAGTGAGTTCGGAGACTTCTTGTTTAAATCCTTAATCAAAAGGCACAATGATCTGTCAATAAAAAGTTAAAAAAAAATTAAAACAAAGGCACAATGATGCAGAGACTCTATAGCTGGAATTACCTTTCTGTTCAAACAAGCAAAGGGGAATAATTATAAAATTGCCTTTTATAATTGCTTACTTGACATGAGAGGATCTCCTAGTGAACTTTGTAAAATGGTCCAAGAAGATAAGGGTTCAAGTCCCATTTCCAATCCTTGGGGCACATATGCCCTCAGGCAAATCCTTCCCCTCACAATGCTCTAGGGTTCTAGGTTCAAAAGCTGAAAGGTGCTGAAAGAAAATTGGCTCAACTGCATTGGTAAAGAAAGTTCCCTCATCTGGGAGTTCTCTCAATCAATGAAATCTCGGGATAATGTCTTTGTATTCTTTTTCCTGACCATATACACATACATTTATTCATGCAAGCTGTCATTGGATCACTTTCATTGTCATTAATTAGATATTTATTTTATCATAATTCTAATGTTGAGAATTTTTACAAATAAAATATTCAAAATTACTCCCATGGATAGTTAAAAGATTGAATTGAAATGATCCACCAAATTGGAACACTCCCCTTGAAAGGGAATATCCCTCCCATAAGAAGATCGATTGGCCACCTCACTCTGAGACTCATTAGAGTCCTTTTCAAAATAAGCATAAGCATTATAGCCACCTGAAGCAGATTCTCTTGTCCCCACCACCAGAACCAAGTGTACAAATATTCTCAGCCTTCCCTTGCACCTGCCACTTGCCACCTAAGGATCTAGATCAGCTGTCATTCTATTCCATAGACTTTGGCAGCCTAGCCTGGGAGGAGGCCATTAGGAATAGCACTGTTCCCAGGAAGCTCTTTGATCCAGTGCCTTGATCACCAGGGGAAGGGAAAGAATAGAAAGCAGAGGCATAAGAAAGAAAGGAAATAGGAAGGGAAAGGAAGGGTCTTGATTCATTCTTGCATCCTCTTGAAACAAGAGCAGAATATAGACACCAGACAAGGTTTTGTGAATTGATCTGAATTCTGTGGAGAAATAAGTTTTGGCTTATGAATACCTAATTTCCTAAAGAAGTTGTAGAACCCAACTCTTCATCTCCCAATCTTATTCTTCACCGGGAATTTGACATTTGGCTGCTCAAAATGTGGAACTTGATTTTTTGCATTATTTTCAAGGCTTTGGGACTTCACTTAGAGTTTCTGTGCTTGCAGGTGAAAATGACCATGTAAGGGAGCTTTCATTTTTCATTCCTACCACCTGTTGGAAAAGGGGGTGAAGGTATTGTTATCATTGATATTCCCGAGGGATATGCAACACATAAATCTGGAAAGCAAGCTTGGGGCTAACCTTATGGGTGTTTTTTTTTTTTTTTTTAATTATCAATTAGCTTTGTAGGAAAAACTTGAGAATATTTGAAATTGGATGGACCTTTTAATGTATATACAGCTATTATGCAAAAAATATCGAGGCCATGAAAATGTCCCTTTGTGAGGGACTTCCCACATTTTCCCATTGTGGGGATTGAAGTTGTCCAACCTTCAAAAAACAAACTGAGGCAGAGCTCTGAGCCAAAGGCACTTTATGAAAGGGTCAGTGATTCCTTCTAATGAAGTAGACCTCGGATCTTGAGATGCTCCTACTAGGACCTTGTATTTATAGAGTTTGATATCCACATTTGCAAAAGAGGCATGGCAAAATACAGAATATTATTGGGTGATAGACCTTGCTCTTGAGAGCCAAAAAAAAAAAAAAAGAAAAGAAATATCAGCAGGGGGTCATAGGTTGGGCGAAGCATGAGACATCTCCACTGACTAAGTGGCCATAATTTGGATCGACTTTTTCTTAAGTTAGGCTGGAAGAAGTGGTTAAAGCTATAGAACACGTGGAGAGGGGGATTTTCCATATCATACCACCAGTCATGCTTGTTTGGTCATGGAATTTAAATGAAACCGGAAGGAGATTATCAGGGACAGCATTCTTGTGATTGTGCAAGTGAGCTCTGTAACTGGTAAATAAGTAACGGGCATTACATTAAAGTTTGAAGCTTACCATAGGGCCCTTCTATTAGAATTTATATTCCTATGCGACTTATACAAAGTACAGATTAATGCATTGCTTATTTATTATTATTATTAGGTGTTGCTTATTTATTACTAGATAATTATGTTAAACTAATTACTAACAATCATTAGCCCCTGTGAAATCATAACGAACTGACATTGATTAAAGTTTGAGTAGAAGTCCTCACTAAATCATGTCCTTTCACCAAGTCAGCTCTTGTAATATTTTCTCAACCCAACAAACACTGAAACTGAACGAACTCTACAGTCAAGATCCTCTACGTGTTCCCCAGTCCTTCCATTTCCAGAGAGTCTGCTACCCCGGGCACCCTCTACTGCTCAAGAGTCAGTCATTTGGAAGGCTTTTTCCTCTGAAGAGTCACATATATACGTATATACATATACGATTGTTTGCCAGGCCTTTGAGTTGAGAAGATAGCCTAGCCCTTTTCCTTTGGGAACTGAAACTAAAAAGATAATTGAGATTATTATTATTTTTTTTTTTTGGCTGAGGCTATTGGGGTCAAGTGACTTGCTCAGAGTCACACAGCTGGGAAGTGTTAGTTGTCTGAGGCTAGATTTGAACTCAGGTCCTCCTGACTTCAGGGCTGGTGCTTTATTCACTGTACAACTTAGCTACCCTAATAATTGATGTTTGATTAAGCTAGAAACCAATACCTGTTTTAAGACTAGATTTCTTAAAAAAAAAAAAAAATTACAGCAAATATCTCTGACAAAGGCCTGATTTTTCAAACATAATAAGAAGGAGCCAAATTTATAAGAATACAAATCATTCCCCAATTGACAAATGGTCAAAGCATATGCACGAGTAGTTTTCAAACAAAGAAACCAAAAGTCGTACACATTATTTATAGCAGCTCTTTGTGGTGGCTAAGAATTGGAATCAAAGTTGGGGGATGGCAACAAACTGTGACACGATTGTAATGGAATATTATTGTGCTGTAAGAAGTGACAAGCAGGTGCATTTTGGAAAAAATCCCAAATAACTTAGATGAACTGATAAAGATAGAAGTGAACAGAACTGGGAGAATACTGCTCGTAGTAACAGCAATGTTGTATGATGAAGAAGAACCAGATGACTGAGCCATTCTCAGCAATGCAATGATCCAAGACAATCTCAAAGGACTTATATTAAAAAATAGTATCCATCTCCAGAGAAAGAACTGGTGTTGTCTGAATACATATATACACATATATGCATCTATCTACATCTATGTATGTATGTATATATGTATATATGTATCTATATCTTAATTCTTCCTTCTTTCAGAGGATTTTTGTACTTAATTTAGGTATTTATAACAGTCAGAATGAGATGTTCACTCAAAGTTGTTCTTTTTTTTTTTAATTTAAATTTTATTTTATTTAATAATAACTTTGTATTGACAGAATCCATGCCAGGGTAATTTTTTACAACATTATCCCTTGCACTCGCTTATGTTTCATTTTTTCCCCTCCCTCCCTCCCCCCCCCCAAGATGGCAAGCAGTCCTATATATGTTAAGTATGTTGCAGTATATCCTAGATACAATACATATTTGCAGAACCGAACAGTTCTCCTGTTGCACAGGGAGAATTGGATTCAGAAGGTAAAAATAACTCGGGAAGAAAATCAAAAATGCAAATAGTTCACATTCGTTTCCCAGTGTTCCTTCTCTGGGTGTAGCTGTCTCTGTCCATCATTTATCCATTGAAACTCAGTTAGGTCTCTTTGTCATAGAAATCCACTTCCATCAGAATACATCCTCATACAATATCGTTGTCGAAGTGTATAATGATCTCCTGGTTCTGCTCATTTCCCTTAGCATCAGTCCATGTAGGTCTCTCCAAGCCTCTCTGTATTCATCCCGCTGGTCATTCCTTACAGAGCAATAATATTCCATAACATTCATATACCACAATTTACCCAGCCATTCTCCAATTGATGGGCATCCATTCAATTTCCAGTTTCTAGCCACTACAAACAGGGCTGCCACAAACATTTTGGCACATACAGGTCCCTTTCCCTTCTTTAGTATTTCTTTGGGATATAAGCCCAATAGAACACTGCTGGATCAAAGGGTATGCACAGTTTGATAACTTTTTGGACATAATTCCAGATTGCCCTCTCAAAGTTGTTCTTAAAACAGTATTGATGTTACTTTCTATGATGTTCTCTTGATTCTGCTCATTTTGCGCTTCATTATTTTGTGCAAATCTTTCCATATTTTTCATCAATCATCAAGCTCATCATTTCTTATATCAGAGTAGTATTTCATCATGAATATATACCACAACTTTAATTGATTGACATCTCCTCGATTTCTATTTCTTTGTCATCACTAAGAAAGCTGCTAGACATTTTTGAACACGTAGGCTTTTTTTTTTTTTTTTTCCTGTTTCCTCTAATCATCTTGGAAAACAGATCTAATAGTGATAGTACTGGAACAAAGGGTATAGACAGCTTAATAATATTTGGGGCATAATTCCAAATCATTGTATAAAATAGTTGGGTCAGCTCACAGATCCACCAACAATGAATTAGTGTGCCAGTTTTCCCACATCCCCTTCATCATTTGTTGCTTCAACCATTTTAGCCAATCTGATATTTCAAGATTATTTTAATTTGTATTTCTCTAATTACTGATGATTTAGCACATTTTTCATGTGCCTATAAATTATTTTGATTCCTTCATCAAAAAACTACCTCTTCATATCCTTTTAGCATTCCTTAATTGGGGAACAATTCATATTCTTAAAGATCTGACATAGTTCTTAATATATTTGAGGCATGATATATTTACCTGAGAAACTGTCTATAAAAGTCCCCCCCCCCCCCATACACTTTTCTACTTTCTTTCTGATCTTGGCTACATTGATTTTATTCATTTAAAACCATTTAAATTTAATGTTACAAAATTATTCATAATATTCTCTGTATCTTGTTTGTTCATAAATTATTCACTTATTCACAAATCTGATAGGCAATATGTTCCATATTCTTCAATTTTTTTGCAACATTTTTCATATCTAGGTCATATATCCATTTGACTTGGGTAAATGGTATAAGACATTGGTCTATGTTTAATTTCTTTCAGACAGCTTTTCCATTTTCCCCACAATTTTTACTAAATAATGAATTCTTGACCTGAAAAGTTACATCTTTACACATATCAAACACTAGGTTACTATATTCATTTGCTGCTGTAAATTGTATGTCTATTCTGTCCTACTGAACTACTTTTCTATTTCTTTGCATGTACCAGTCAGTTTTGATAATCATTGCCTTATAATATGTTTTAAGATCTAGTCTTGCTAAAATTCCTTCCTTTACATTAAAAAAAAATAGTTCCAAATGAATTTTGTTTATTTTTTTCTAATTCAGCAATATCTATACCCATATCTATCTTTCTAAACCTATATCTATAGATTAGTAATTAAACTGGGATGGCATTGTATATATAGAGAGATTAATTTAGGTGAAATTATTGTTTTTATTAAAATGGCTCTACCTACCTATTAAGAATAAATGTTTATCCATTTATTTAAATCGGACTTTATACAAAATTTTAAAAAATAATTTTGTTCACATAGTTCCTGGGTTTGTTTTGGCATCCATACTTCACAGGTATTTCATATTGTCTAGTGTTATTTTATTTTATTTTTTTGCTGGGGCAGTTGGGGTTAAGTGACTTGCCCAGGATCACCGGCTAGGAGGTGTTAAATGTTTGAGGACACATTTGAACTCAGGTCCTCCTGACTTCAGGGCTGGTACTCTATCCAGTGTACTATCTAGCTGCCCCTTCAATTATTTTAAATGGGGTTTCTCTAGTTATCTTTCCCAGTAAATTCTTGTTGGTGATTTATACAGGAATGTTGATCATTATGGAAGATCTCCAATATAACATTAACTAATATTAGTGACAGTGGACATCCTTGTTTCATATCTAATCTCACTGAGAAGTCTTATTCCCATTACAAAAATGCTTTCTGATGGTTTTAGGTAAATATTTCTTAAAAATTTAAGGGAAAAAATCCATTTGTATCTAATCTTTTAAATGTTTTTAATAGAAATTAGTCTTGTACTTTATCAAATGCTTTTTTTGCATCTATTGATATAATCATATGATTTTTGGTACTTTTATTATTGATATAGTTGGTTATGTTAATGGTTTTCTTTATGCTAAATCATCCCGTGGTATGAATCATTTGGTCATGGTGTGCAATCTTTGTAATATATTGTAATCTGTTAGCTAGTATTTTATTTAGAATTTTTACATCTATATTCATTAATTAAATTGGTTTATAATTTTCTTTCTCTGTTTTTACTTTTACTGTAGGTATCAATGTTACATTTGTTTCATAAAAGAAGTTTGGTAGAACTCCTTCTTTTCCAATTATTCAAAGTAATTTAATGTTGAACTTAGTTGTTCTTTTAAAAATTTTTAATTTTCTCCAGTTACATGAAGAACAATTTTAAAATATTTGTTTTTAGAATTTTGAGTTCCAGATTCTCCCCCTTCCTTCTCATCTCCTTTCTTTGAGAAGGTCCATGTGAACTTCTGCAAAGCATTTCCATAAAAGTCATGTTACAAAAGAAAATGTAGTTCTCTTCTACATTTGTCAGAGAACAGCAATGGCCTCTCAGTCTCCTTGTATCATCATCATCCTCTCACATGAAGAGATCCATTCTACAGGTCTGAGTTAGATCTCCAGCAGCCACTGACAGGTGGCTCCCACATCACAAATGTAGAAGCTGACAAATTTTGCGTTATCTGGACTATAGCTCCATAATGATAGATTTTTTTTTTCTGGATGCTTTCAAAAGTTTCTCCTTAACTTGGGAGTTCTGGCATTTGGCTAGAGTGTTTCTGGGAATTTTCGTCTTGGAATTTCTTTCAGGTGGTGATTGGTAAATTCTTTCATTTCTATCTTATCTTCTGGTTCTAGAATATCAGGACAGTTTTTTCTTGATAATTTCTTGAAAGATGATATCCAGATTCCTTTTTTTGATAGAGTTGGGCAAGCAAACCAATACTTTTAAGATGATCTTTCCTAGATCTGTTTTCCAGGTCAGTTGTTTTTCAACGAGCTATTTCACATTTTTTCTACTTTTTAATTATTTTGGATTTTAAAATTGTTTTCTCATTATTGATTTCTTATATAGTCATTAGCTTCCATTTGCTCAATTCTAATTTTTAAGGAATTATTTTCCTCAGTGACCTTTTGTACTTCCTTTCCCATTTGGCTATTTTTTTTTTTTTTTTTTTTAGGGAATTCTCATTAGCTTTTGTATTTCTCTTAGCATCATTCTCTTCCCAATTTTTCCTCTCTCACTTGATTTTCAAAATTGTTTTTGAGCTCTTTCTGAGATCAATTTTTATTTTTCTTGGAGGCTGTGGATGTAGGAGCTTTGACAATTTTGACTTTTTTTTATCTTCTATGTGTGTATTTTAATCTTTCTCATCACCATAGTAGCTTTCTATGGTCAGAATCTGTTTCTGTTGTTTACTCATCTCCCTAGTCTGTTACTTTGCTTTTAGCCCTTTGTTAAAATAGGGTTCTGCTTCCAGGGTGAAGGGTGAAGAGTCCTAAACTTCAGGAGTTTTGTGTAGCTGCTTTCAGAGATCCTTCTAGGGACCTATACTGTGAGCTAGCATTGCTCCTCTATCTTCTTCCCAGAATCTTTGTCCAAAAGCAAACTTTTTAAACTGAAAGATTCAATGCAAAGGTTTTTCCCACCTAAGAATTTCTTGTCTTATTGTCAGCTGGATTGATTTTGTTCATATAAAGGTTTGTTAATGTAATGTAACTAATTTTTTTTTTTCATTTCTGTTAACTTCTCCCTCTTGCTATTGACCTGGCTCTCTACTATTAATTTTCCCCCACCATACCTTTGAGGATTTTGTAAAAGAGTTTATTGTGTTAAGGTGTCTTTGGTGCCATTCTAATCCTAATTATTGCCTAAATGATTTCTGGCTTTTTCCTTCAGGTTTTTTTTTTTTTTTTAACAATGGGGATTTCTCTTCTCCATGCATTTCAGTTCTTATGGATTCTAGGTTTACTTGCTTCTAAGATACTGGTTATTCTGATTAGTTCGTTGACTTGCCTCCAGGAGCTTGGGCCCTATTTTAAAACTACTATCAAATGATTTTGATGATATAGTTTGCTTTATGATATGGTCTGAAATGCAGTAATGTTGGGTTTCTTTAACTCCTTTTATTTTTGGTCTTTTGCCCTGATTTTTTGGACTTTTATTCCTCATCCATCTTATCTTTGGTCTTTCCTCAGTCTCCATAGCTACTTATCACTGTACCATTTTTGATAGAATCTTTATGTGGGAAAGGAACTCCATTCTTTGTTTTCCCACTTTTATGATTTTGTTCTCCTAAATGCTCCTCTTCTCATTCTTTTATATTGAGTCACAGTCTATCTTCCTCTCAGTAAACCTGGGTGTCCTCTGGCATTCTGCCTCATATAATCTTCTCTCTGCATTGACTCTCATCAGCTTTATTTGACTGCATGATTAGTTCTCTGAAAGATTCTACTTCAGTATATATTTGGGAGTCAATCTCCCGAGTTCCATATCCAATCAGTCTTGTATTCATTAAAAATTTCAGACTTAACATGTCCAAGTTGGAAAACATTGCCTTCTCAAACCTCATAGTCATTCCCAACTTTTCATTCTCCCTTACATCCTATATCTTATCTCTCAGCATATCTTATCTCTTCTACCTCTGACATCTTTACTATCTCCTCCTTTCTTTCTAATCATGTGAACACTACTACTTACTTTTTCTTAAAATTTCTATAGTAATTTATTTTTTCAGTTCTATGTAAAGATAGTTTTCAAAAATCATTTTTGTAAAATTTTTAGTTCAAATTTTTTTCTCCTTCCTTCTCATATCTCTCTTCCCCAATTAGCAAGCAATCTAATATAGATTATTCATAGAAAATCATTTAAAACATATATACATATTAGTCACATTGGGAAAGGAAAATTAGAACAAAAAGGGAAAAAAAAACAGCAGGAAAGAAAAAGCCAAAAAAAAAAAATACTATTTTTCAATTTGCATTCAGTCTTCATAGTTCTTTCTCTGGATGTGGATGGTATTTTCCATTCCAAGATTATTGGAATTTTTTTGGATCATGGTATTGCTGAGAATAACTAAGTCTATCATAATAGATCATCATATAATTTGCTGGTTATTATGTACTCTCACTTCACTCAGCATCACTCAGAATCAATTCATGTAAGTCTTTCTAGGCTTTTCTGCAATCAGTCTGCTCATCATTTCTTAGAGAACAAGAATATTCCATTATATTCATATACCATAACTTATTCAGCTATTCCTCAATCAATGAGCATCCACTCAATTTCTAATTCCTTGTCACTACAAAAAGAAGTGCTGCAAACATTTTTTCCACATGTGGGCCCTTCCCTCCCCTCTCCCCCCCCCCCCCCTTTATGAATTTTTTGGGATACAGATCCAGGAGTGACATTGTTGGATCAAAGGGTGTACCCAATTTTATAGCCCTTTAAGCACAGTTCCAGATTTCTCTGCAGAATGGCTAGATCAATTCACACTTAGTTGGGGTCTTTATCCCTCTTGCCTAGATTATTAAGAAACAATCTAAAATGTTCTGCCTCCCTTCCAGAGAAAGACAATGTTTTGATATTAGAAATAATATTTTAAATAACATAAAAAAGGAAAAATGGAAAAAAAGTATTTTTTATAAAAAAGGGAAGAAAAAAAAGAGAACAAAAACCAGTCCAGTACAATGGAAAGATCTGAATATATATTCAGTGCTCCATTACCTTTCTCACTCCCCATGAAACTCCTCCCCATATGTCAATTATGCCTGTTCTTGCAATTTTGCAAAAAAAAAAAAAAAAAAAAAAATGGCTCTGAGTTACAGAGATTAGAAAATAGATTTAAACATGTCACTAGAATTTCCCTTATAAATATGGGCAATTATGCTATTGATGTCTGTGCTTTTTTTTTTTTTTTTTTTTTTAACAGTATTTATTCTCTACAAGGTCTGTAGCCTGAATGAGATTAAACTGATGCTTTTTTTTCTTGCTTTTACTGAAGCCCTGAATTCTCTGGAAGCTGGACTAGTGTGCATGTTGTCCTAACTCAGATTCTGCCTTGGGAATGGTATTGAAGAATGGAATTGTTTCTGTCAAAAATCTTTTCTGCCTGAAAAGAGAATCATTAATCATCAACACAGAAGTGGAGTGTAGTCTCAGTTTAATGATTTAGAAAACAAAACAAAACATTTGATTTTAATTTCCTTTGGAGCTATAATTGATCTCTTTCTATCATTTCTAAAGGAAGAAAAAGTTCTTTAAATCCCTACAAGGGAAATGAGCAGTTGTCAAATTTCAAATTCATAAGTGCTCTAAATAGAGAGGTACACCTATATATTGCTGGTGGGGTGGCAGAATCGCTTTAGAGAGAAATGTGGTGCTATCCTGTTCAAGTTACCAAGTTTTCCATTTACCAGCCTATGTCTTCAACATCTCTTTATTGAGAAATATGTCATAAATACAATTTATGAGGTTATAAATATCAGAATTGCTAACTCAACTTCTATCCACATGAGAAGGAAAGGGGAAAGGGAAGAGGAAGGGGGAAGAGAGACAGAGGGAAAGGGAAGAGAAGTAGGAAGAAAAGAAGGGGAGAAGAAAAAGGAAAGGATGTAGAAGGAGAAAAGGAAGGGAAAGAAGAGAATAGGGAAATGGGAAGAGGAAGGAAGGAAAATGGGAGGATGAGGGAATAGAAAAAAAAAAAGGAAAAAACAAAAGAGAAATATGCCAAATCGATGGTATGTAAAATGGGGGGGGGGGGAGGAGGGAATGACATTTTCAAATGTATTTAAAATAGTAACATTTTGGATTATTATATTAAATATAAATTAAAAATACATATCAAAATAGTATGAAATAGTAAAACATAATTTTAAAAAGTATATATTAAAAAAAACACCAAAATATCAAAAGTGCTTAATGAGGGGATTCTGAACAAATTCTAAATAATCAGCATAAAGGCATAATATGCAAATCAAAATCAGTATAAGCAATAGAGAGAAATATCAAAACATCTCCCTGAATTAATGCAAGTAGAGGAAATCACACACACACACACACACACACACACACACACTCAATATGAGTGTAGAAATATATTTTATCCTGCAGGAAAATAGAAGGGGAAAGGGATACAAAAAAAGGGAGGGTGAAAACCATACCAAGAAAACACATCCTTGAACATAAAGGGGGATGGGGTGATCATGTCAAATAGGGGCAGCAAGGGGATGCTGAGTTCAAATCTGATCTCAGATACTGGCTCCTGTGACTGGACACTTTTCCTTTTCCTCAACATAACAATGATATCTACCTTGCAGGCTTGTAAGGACCAGATTTGAACTCGGAGCTCCTGTACCATCCAGCTGCCCTAATTTTGCTATCATTACATGGGAGATAGATGGCTCCCAATGATTTCAAACCATTGCATTCCCTCAATTAGCTCCACTGCCCTGCTATCAGGGCTATTTCCCTAGCTGATGAAAAGCAAATTGACAGCCTAGAACTGACAAACTTAGAGGAAGAAGCCATCCCTAGGAATGACCTGTTCCAACTTCCCGGTGCCCTAGACACGGATGCTGTCCACCAGAGGGAATCAACCTCTGACCCATGGGGACTGAAGCCAGTCAGCAGGCTAGAAATAGGAGCGCTTAATTGTAAATGCGGGACACGGCCCCGTGGGGGGGGGGGGGGGAGCCAGCTTTAGTGGAGGCAAATTTACTGCTCATAACTCTGGCTTTGCAGGGAGCCATGGCCTGACAAGAAGGGGGACCGCAGCCAGGAGAGTCTGATTTACACAGTACCTCCTGACCAGAGCACAGAGACGTGTCTGAACTTGTCTGCCCCTCGTCGAGCTCAGTGTGGGTCAAAGCAACACAATTAATGTGCGATTCTGCCAGAGCATGAGAGCATCAGAGGGTGAGAGCAAAGGCCCGTTCTGATGCTGGGGTCCAGCTTGCTTGCCGGCCTTCGCTAAAACAATGTCTCTCCTAACATCTTCATGACACTTGGAGCAAATCCGACATATCAGAGGTTACATGGCCTGTTATGGAGTGAGTTAACTTGGTTTTTCAGCCCCAAAAGAAAGAGGAATAATGGCAACATTTAGGATCGATCCTTTGGTGATTGTCCTCCCTTCTTGAGAAGTAATAAAATGACATCACAGTGTTGAGGTCGAGGTCCAGTGTGTCCAGCTGGGGCCGATCAGACCAGGATGAGCTCAGAAGGTTCTACCTCAAAATAAGTTGGGCACAAATAAGCCATATGAACGTTTGGAGGGGATATGGCTCCACACTGTACATCTCACCCTTCTTTTTGAGCTACTACATCTCTGCTCTGCTCAGAGAGCCTAGGACCTTCTTTGAGAGGAGCACACCGTGCTGGGGGTCCTATGCTTGAAATGGACCCAAAGCTCTTCAGGGAGACCTTGAGAGCGTCTTTGTATTACTTCTTCTGACTTCCATGTGGGCTCCTGTCCACAAAATAGTCTTGGGCAAACATACATTTGGCATTCAAGCAGCATGGCCAATCCATGGAAGTGCAGTAGAGTTTGAATGCGTGAAAGCCCAGCTTGAGAACTTTATCTTGCCCGGGGGTCTTCAGACTCTTTCCAAAACAGTTCAAATGGAAGTGGTTTGGTTTCCTGTGCGGGTTTCCCAGGCACATAACAATGAGGTAGACCTTCAGTTTGTTAAGCAGCCTAATCTCTCTTACAGTTTCCTTTGGAGCCTTGCAAACCCTGAGCTAGCTGTGGCAGTGTGTGTCAGTCTTATCGTCTGTTTGTACATCCTTGAAAAGTATATTGCCAACATAAGTGAACTTATCTGCAGCATTCAGAATATCTCCATTTACTGTAACCGATGGTTCATGTATGCATGGTGAGTGCTGGCTGAAGGAGAACCTGTCTCCTTGGTGTTAATTGTCAGGCCAAAATTAGCACAAGTAACAGAAAATTGATCCAAATCTGTAGGGTCTCAGCCTCAGAAGAGGCACTGAGTACACAAGCATCTGTGAACAAAAAGTCACTCTTCAACTCTCCCTCCACATCTTGGCTTGCAGCCTTTTCAAGTTAAATAATTAGTGAATTATAGTAAATAGTGACATAGTAAACTAATGAGAGTAAATTATTTATCATCAGTAAAAACCAGTATTAAAAAAACCAGTTATCAGTGGTGTTAACGCTCCCATTGTCCTTTAAGGTATCTGACAGCATTACTGAAGACATCATGCTACAAAGCATGGGAGCAAGCATGTAGTCATACGTCATCTCCTTGGTGATTAGGAAAGCTCGAGAGCATCGTCCATTATGTAGAATCTACGCAAGCGTGTTGTGATAGAGCTGACATAGATACTGATGAACATCTCTGGGCAACCAAATTTTGCTATGATTTTTCACAAACCTTCATGAGTGATAGTATCAAAGGCCTTGTTTAGATTAATGAATATTGTATACGGACCTCCATTATGCTTCTGACGTTTTCCTGTAGTTGTCAGGCAGCAAACATAATATCAACCATCCCTTTTCCCTTTTTAAAGCCATATCTCTGTAGATGATCATCTTCCAGGTGAAGGATCAGTCTATTAAAGAGAACTCTGGTAAGAATCTTGCCAGCAATGACTAAAAGAGATACTTGTTCCCCTGTGAGTGTCACAGAACAACCTCTTTCCTCTTCCTTTAAGGAGATGGACAATGGAGGGTTGACTTCATCCTTCAAGTTCTGGGTATAATCTCTTGCCACATGAGTTGGAAAATTTTGTTTAGTTTTCATATAAGCAGTGGAATTTGTAAATCTCAATTGGGATAGAATTAGCACCAGGTTCTTTGCCATATGAGAGGGTCTAATAGCATTCAAAAACCTATTTTTCAATTGAAAGTTTGGCTAGAAAAGGATTGACTTCAACCTTAAGTATATGGCGAATAGTTTTTTAGCAAGGATCAATGACAGTCTGTTGAGAACACTATGGAAATGTTCAACTTATCTCTCCAGGGTCCAGTGTATAAATAATCAGCATGGTTCCATCAGCACTGAGTAGCTAAGATGCACATAAGTTCTTTGGCCTATGAAGAGCCTTCAGGGCAGTATAAAAGTGCTTTGGATTGTTATTATCAGCATAAAACTGAATTTCATCTGCTATGGTTACCGAACCAAGAATCTCGTATCTTTTTAAGCTTTGCTTGCACTTTAATTTTTTTTAAATTATTATTATAGCTTTTTATTTACAAGTTATATGAATGGGTAATTTTACAGCATTGACAACTGCCAAATCTTTTGTTCCAAATTTTCCCCCTCCTTCCCCACACCCCTTCCCCTAGATGGCAGGATGACCAATACATGTTAAATATATTAAAGTATAAATTAAATACAAAATAAGTATAATGTCCAAACCGTTATTTTGCTGTACAAAAAGAATCAGATTCTGAAATAGTGTACAATTAGCCTGTGAAGAAAATAAAAAAATTGCAGGCAGGCAAAAATATAGGGATTGGGAATTCAGTGTAATGGTTCTTAGTCATCTCCCAGAGTTCTTTTGCTGGGCGTAGCTGGTTCAGTTCATTACTGCTCCATTGGAACTGATTTGGTTCATCTCATTGCTGAGGATGGTCCATCAGAACTGATCATCATATAGTATTGTTGTTGAAGTATATAATGATCTCCTGGCCCTGCTCGTTTCACTCAGCATCAGTTCCTGTCAGTCTCTCCAGGCCTTTCTGAAATCATCCTGTTGGTCATTTCTTACAGAACAGTAATATTCCATGACATTCATATACCACAATTTACTCAACCATTCTCCAGTTGATGGACATCCTTTCATTTTTCCAGCTTCTAGCCACTACAAACAGGGCTGCCACAAACATTTTGGCACATACAGGTCCCTTTCCCTTCTTCAGTATCTCTTTGGGTATAAGCCCAGTAGAAACACTGCTGGATCAAAGGGGATGCACAGTTTGATAATGTTTTGAGCATAGTTCCATATTGCTCTCCAGAATGGCTGGATGTTGCACTTTAATGTTGATAGAGTTGAGCACTGTGTTTTTAGAGGTAGATGAACTATCCTGCTATTAAATACTATGACATTCTTGTTTTTCATTTAAAAGCTTCTAAGTTTCCCTGTCATTTTTGTCAAATCATTCTTGATGTATTTGAATGTTCTGGCCTAGATGAGCAAATGCAGTGCTGGTCACCAAATCTCTGAAAGATGCGCACTCTCTTTCTGCTCCTCTGTTGCCAGCCATGTATTGGCTCAGCTTTCCCTCCAAGTTAACAATGAGCTGTTCATGTTGATCTGTTGGCTTCTCTCTTTTGGGAATCATCTTGCCTTGGGTTCTTGCTTTTGTTGAATATGAAACATTAAGTTTGGGGACGATAAGTCTGTGATCGGTCCAGCACTGTGCCGCTTCGCAGCTTTGTCCATTTGTGTGTGTATGTGTGTCTGTTTATGTTTGTGTCTGTGTGTGAGTGTGTGTGTATGTGTGTCTATGTTTGTGTCTGTGTGTGAGTATGTGTGTATGTGTGTCTGTTTATGTTTGTGTGTGTGTGTTTTGACTGCCCAGGATGACCCCTGCCCACCGCAGTGAACAGACAGGGGGGAGTGAAGCTGACAATTTTCAGGGAAGCTTTTCCAGTCCCTACCCCATGTCAGGAAGTGGACACTGGTCCTTAAGAAGGCTTCCTAGGTGGCCAGGGGCTGCTGAATCCCACTCCTCCTTCCAGGGAGCAGACAGCCCATGGCCCGGGCCATGTGTGTAGGACTGTGACTGCAGCCACCAGCACCTGCTCCTGCTGATCATCACCTGCCTCTGGTCCCTAGCCTTGGAGGTGGGTAAAAAGGCAAAGTGGTGCCTCCTGATTCCTGTATAAATGGACTTGTGTACTTGGAGTCTGACTTCATCTAACCCTAAAAATGCGCTTGAGCCCCCCTTTCTCTTCCAGAGCCAAAGGAGTCCAGGCCTGGTCAGGATGACTGGCGGCAGCCCAGGATGTGATGGATGGGCCAAGGTCTAACTGAGCTCTAAGGGCCCCAGTACCTGCTCCGGCCCCTTCGGGGACTGGCTCGAACGTACTCACAAGTCAGAGTTTGAAGGAGCTGACAGAGCAGCTGGCTGGGAAGGCAGCATTCTGGCTGCGAGATGGAGTCGTTAAAGGCCCAGAGGTGGAAAAGACAGGCCATGAACAGCGAATTAGGAACTTAGCACAAAATAATAGACGTAATGAAGTAGGGGGAGGAGAAGTGAGGATCATCTGAACTGAAACATTAAACATTTTGGATGTAAGGGACAATGAGATCTGAGATATAGATGTTAACAAAAAAGAAGTTTGGAAAAGGCTCTGGACCTGGCAAGATGACTGACTTGAACCTGAGGAGTCCACAAGTGGACGCTTGGTGATCACAGCTTCCCTTTTCTACACATTCACATGTTTCTTGATATCTTTTGGAATCAGCATGATTTGAATTTCTAGAAGCTCCTTCAAAAAAAAAATCAAGTTCTCTTTGGGTAAATGGGTACATGTGCTCATAGGCAGATATTCTAGCAATTTCGGGGGAATTTAGGGTTAGGGTTAGTGGTTCTGCCATGACATCAGCCCGGACTCTGTACCTTCAGAGATCATACGTAATCTTCCGTCACATCAAGGAAATGCACCCCTGTTGCCTAGTGAACTAAGCTCAGATTCAGGGCCTTCCATTGTACGATCCCAAAGCCCTGAGTCTGGACTAATCTGGTTGTAGACACTGAGTAGCCGCAGATGACTTAACCCCAGTTTGCTTCCATTTCCTCACTAGTAAAAAGGAGATGAGGAAAGCACCTACTCTGTGGGATTATCCTGAGGACCAAGCCTAGCACAGCACCTGGCACAGAGCAGGTAGTAAAACGTTCCCTTCCCTTTCTTTTCCTCCCTTAGTGCACATGATGTGCACCTTGTCTTAGCTGTTTTTTCCCCACTGCCTGCCAATGCACCTAGACTCTTCTCCAGGTCTACAATCCTGTACTTCCTTCAAGGGCAGATTTTAGATGGGGAGGAAAAATGAGCAGAATATACAATAAATGAACTTGACAGTCTAGTTTTTGCTTTAAGAAGAATGACAATAATGAGAAGAACAAGAACAAAAAAATGAGGAGGAACAAGAGGAAGAAAAGAAGGCTCAAAAAGAAGAGGAAGAAAAGGAAAAATAGAAAAAAGAGGAGGAAGAACCAGAGAAAAAGGAGGAGGAAGAAGAGGAAGAGAAGGAATAGGAACAAGAGGGGAGAAGAAACAACTGAATGAGAAAAAGGAGGAACAAGAGGAAAGATGCAGAAAGTAAGATAAAGGCTGGTGAATCTTACTGTCATCTGCCCCAGCAGTTATGCTCTGAACAATTATGGATTCAGTGGACATGGGAAGCTAGTAATACCTATGTTTGCAGTCTTCTAAAACAGCTGAAATCTTTAAAAGATAGCAAAGACACTAGGACTGGCAATAGAGTCAATTTAGAATTGATAATTAGGCGTTTGTATCTAGCATTGGGGGAAATTTACACTCATTAACAATTTTAATGACCAGCTGCGGAAGAGAAAATGGCAAATGTCTCCTGAAAATTGATCACAGGCAGAACCTGGAGAACATTGTACACAGTGACAGCAACAATGGGCGATGATCAATTATGAGAGACTTAGCTCTTCTCAGCAAGGGAGTGATCCAATACAATCCCAAAGGACTCCCGATGGGAAATGCTACCTGCATCCAGAGAAAGAACCTGGAGGCTGAAACATACTCGTTTCACTCTTTTTTCATGCTTTTCTTTTTGTTTCCTTCTTTCTTTCACAATATGACTAATGTGGAAATATGTTTAACATGTATACATGCATATACATGTATAACCTATATCACATTGTTTGTTTTCTTGGAGGGGGCAGAGGAGGAAAGAAAGGAGAAAAAATTGAAGCTGGAAATCATATGAATGTTGCAAACGATCTTTACATGTAATTGGAAAAAATGAAATGAGAGAAACAGAAAGAGAGAGAGAAACGGTGGGGGGGGGGGAGAGACAAAGACAGACAAAAGAGAAAGACAGAGAGAGACAGAGAAGAGAGACAGAGTGGGGGAGAGAAAGAGAAACAGAGACAAAGGGGGGGGGAGATGGGGGAGAGGGGAGAGACAGAGACAGAAGCAAAAGAAAAAGACAGAGAAGAGAGAGAGAAAGGAGGGGGGGGGAGAGAGACAAAGAGAAACAGAGACAAAGGGAGGAGAGAGAGACAGAGAAAGAGGGGGGAGAGAGATAGGGGGAGAGACGGAAACAGAGCGAGAGACAGAGACAGAGACAAAGAGGGGTGAGAGAGGGGGGAAGGGACGGAGGGAGGGAGAGGGAAAGAGGGAGACAGACAGAAATTGATTATAGAGGACAAATTCTGGAAGGATCTTTGGAGGTCACCTTATTCAACCCAGTTATCATTTTGGAAAGCAAGAAAATGAGCCCCAGAAGGGTTCCACCCCTTTCCAGCTATCTCCAGGGGGAGATTTTGGGGTTCCAGCCGCTTTATACACCTTCTGGATCCTACACCACCCAGACTCTGCCAACATGTCGCTCAGCCTCCCAATGCAATCAGGGGCTGCTCTTGTCCTTTACTCCAAGATGTCTGCAATTCTGTTTTTCTCACTGAAGGATTCTTCCTCCTAGTGGCAATAAATGAGGTGCACTGCCCGTTTATGGGACAGCAGTGACATCTGCAGGGAGCACTGCGTAAGATTTCTTTATTTTTCTTTATTTTTTTTCTTTTATTTGCTACACACTGGGAATGAAATGAGCACTAAATAAAATGGTTTCCCTCAGTTTGGCTTGACCTTTTAATCTAATCACTGTCTTGATTTTTCTTTGTCCTAGAGTCCTCTTGATTTCCAGTGCTTCTCAGGTGCTCCAATTGTTCTTAGATGGGTTCTGGGGCATTAGAAAGAGTTCTGGACATAGGTTTCAATCCTGGTTCTCCCATTTTGGTCAGTTTGCCCATTGAAAACCTGAAGGAGTAACATGAAAGACGTCCATGTTCTGAAATGGCAAGTCCTAACGTGAGGGCAAGGGTAAATAGGTAGGCCTCTGTAGTTGTGTGCAGGATCACACAATTATCCATTTTTAGCAAGCATTTTTAGAAATGGTTTGAGATATTTTAAAGTGCCATCCACAATTTGGGATCAAATCTTATGTTTATGTCTAAAAATAAAACTTCTCATTCACAAACATATATGTACACACAGGATTTACTCTTTAATTCAGTAACATGGGTATTTTGTTTCTTTCCCTTTCTTCACAAGATTGGAAGAAGCAATAAAGTCAAAAACATCCCTGAAACCTAAACTTGACCTCCTTAGTCCTATCTAAAATAGTCCATAGTGCAGAGATGCCCCCAGGAGGTATATAATCACAACACAGGAATCTGAGCTGAAGAGAGAAAATAATTATTTTAATACTCTGTTGTAGTAAATAGCATAACTGATATAAAAAGTTATTGAAAGAAATGAATTGTTTGATGTTTTTTTTTTCTCGGAAATATTCTTACCTTTATCTTTTTCTTCAATTAAAAAAAATTTTTTTATTTAAAGTTTTGAGTTCCAAATGCTATTCCCCTTCCCTCCCTTTTCTCCTTTTTCTCTGAGATGGTGAGCAACAAGATAGAATTATATCTGTGTAATCATGTAAAACAAAGGACACGATTTTTTTTTAATTCCTCACTTTCTTCACTTCATGTGAAAGAGTGACCTTCAATGTAATAGAGAAATCTGGGTCAAAGCCAGCCTTTTAGATTCACATACTCTTAGAAAGACTTTATATTAATTCTTTACCTTAGAGGAGTGATTATTTCCCAATTG
Source organism: Antechinus flavipes (assembly GCF_016432865.1). Lineage (NCBI taxonomy): Eukaryota > Metazoa > Chordata > Mammalia > Dasyuromorphia > Dasyuridae > Antechinus > Antechinus flavipes. The sequence continues at coordinate 685,038,960 of NC_067399.1, forward strand.
TGACTATTTCTTCCCTTTCTTCTTTCCATCTACCTATTTTTATTTTGTTTTGTTTTTAGTAAGAAAAGAAGACTTGAGAGATGGAACTGGTCTATATTGGAGCCAAATAATAAAATGATTTATCAAATATCACCATATCTTCACCACATAAAACCATCTGAGAACAGAGCATTGCCTGAAAGGATTAAAGATGTGGGAGCACATGCTTCCTCTCGTGTATGAGTAGCTCTTCTCTTCTCCTGTGATACTATGGAAATCAACTTGCTTATTCCTACTTTCCTATTAATTGATTACATGAAATATAAAACCAAACCAAACCAAACCAACCATTGTTCCCAACATCTTTTATAAAGATCCAACTACTACCAGAAAATAGCTGTTGGTAGGAAGAAAGCCAGTGCCTTGGAATATACCCATTCTGTCATTGGATGGAATTAACTTTTAGAGATTTCTGTTTCAAATTGGAAACATTGGCGCATCGATCCTTTTCCCATCCTCTAGAGCCAAACAGAAACCCACTTTAGTCTTCCCCCATGACATTTTCCTAATGGTTACAAGTAACTCTAGAATTGATTTGGGTCTTCAGAATTTCAACTTAACTGTAATCATCTTTCTCCTGGACAGCCTCAACTAAATCGTTATTCCAGCATTTTGAGATGTCTTGGACTCAGGATTTTGTCATAATGTATGCTAGTGATCTCTTTGTTTTAGGGCATCAACAACTCTGAAGAGTATTCATTTTATCTCTTCATTTATGAAGGGAACAAACTGGTGAGTTACAGTTTAAAATTTCTTTTATTTTTTATTATTCTTTTATTCTATTTATTTCTCTTTATTCTTATGTCTACAAGACATTTCAATAGATAGAACTCAATGTTCCAACCCAAAATGCAAACAACATGGGTCTCAGACAATCTACGTCTATGGGTAAATTCTTATATGCTTCTTTAAAGAGCAAAAATGTTCTTGATAGGATGCTACAATACTGTGAACCAAAGAAAATAAAATTTTGTAAGTCTCAATCCCATCTTGGATTTCAAAGCACATGGTCACATTGTTCTTTCAAGGAATAAATGGTAGAAAACTTTTTAACCCTGGGTTTGGTTTTACATTGATCTGTTATTTGGATATCCAGTCTGCTCTTTTCCAAGGGGGTAAGATGTAATTTAAAGTGGGATTGGAGGAGTTAGTCTTCATAAAATGTGTGTGTGTATGTGTGTGTGTGCGCACATGTGTGTGAGTTTTTCAGTTTGAAACACATGGAAATGTTGACTTATTGATTTTCATTTCCAAAGGCTGAATTGAGAGTAAACTATAATTTTGAGAAGATAGAAAGGTCAAGTTCACAATCATTTCTAATACTCTGTTAAATGTGTCCATGAAGAATGGGTTAAAATTATTTAACATTGTCCATCTGTAATTTGTAATTTCTGAATTTCAAAGCTTGATTGTAAACAAATTTCTCCTCTTCCTTCTCCTTTTTCTCTTTCATATTTCTTGCTTTCTTATGGACTCCATGGCTTCTATTTAGTCCATTCTAGTTTTGATTTTGTTTCTTGGGGGATACTTTTTACTTGTTTCCTGGTTGGTAATTATCTTTGTAATTCTTTCTTCTATTTTTCATTTCCCTCTTGTTTTTTTTTTTTTTCCCTTTCCAGCTCTCATTTAATTCTTAAAATGATTTTAGTTCATTATAAAATCTTTTGTTTAACCTTTTCCAGAAATGGTGATTTTTCTGTGTTTGTGTCTTGAGCAATCATATCACCATAATAGAACTATATGATGGAATTTTTTGTTTGCGCAGTCTTTCAAGATACTTGCTAATTTTAGATAGTTTTTTTGGGGGGGTCATGCTGTGTGCAATTTGTACAAAAAATTCTGGGCTGCTTTTGTGGAAATACAGTTTTGAGATTGTCTGGAACCTCAGGAACAGCTCAAGTTAAAGAGCTGCCAACATTTAGGGATCCCTAAGTCTTTTTTTTTTTAAATAAGTTTTTATTGATAGAACGCATGCCAGGGTAATTTTTTACAGCATTATCCCTTGCATTCATTTCTGTTCCGATTTTTCCCCTCCCTCCCTCCACCCCTTCCCCTAGATGGCAAGCAGTCCTTTACATGTTGAATGGGTTGCAGTATATCCTAGATACAATATATGTGTGCAGAACTGAACAGTTTTCTTGTTGCACAGGGAGAACTGGATTCAGAAGGTAGAAATAACCCGGGAAGAAAAATAAAAATGCAAGCAGTTTATATTCATTTCCCAGTGTTCTTTCTCTGGGTGTAGCTGCTTCTGTCCATCTTTGATCAATTAAGGCTCTCTTTATCGAAGAGATCCACTTCCATCAGAATACATCCTCAAACAGTATTGTTGTTGAGGTATATAATGATCTCCTGGTTCTGCTCATTTCACTCAGCATCAGTTTATGTAAGTCTCGCCAGTCCTCTCTGTATTCATCCTGCTGGTCATTCCTTACAGAACAATAATATTCCATAACATTCATATACCACAATTTACTCAACCATTCTCCAATTGATGGGCATCCTTTCATTTTCCAGCTTCTGGCCACTACAAACTCCCTAAGTAGTCTTATACAAAACATCGCATAATCTCTATCCTCCTGCTCTGAGTTTTACAAGTTGTTACTTGGGTTGAGATGTCTGCAACACCCCGTTGGCTTTCCCCAGTTTGGAGTTCCAGTAGCCGTCTGTGGGTTTAGACCTTTCCAGGCCAGCTGGGAACTCTACAGGCTCCTCTTTTGTTCTGTTTATTCCACCAGGAATTTCAGTCTGGTTTGGAGGTTGGAGCTGAGACCTCATTGTGCTTCCGATCTTAGGGTCACCCCCCAAAAAATATCATTTGTTTCTGAAATAACTGCTCGTTATGCAGCCAAGAGCTTTCCTAGGGCCTGCAGCCACGCATCAGCCTACAGGGCCAACACCGTTCCCTCCTTCACCAGTCCTGGATCTGTGACCCCGAGCTGGGAGGGAAGGACACGGCTGCCAGCTGGCACCTGGGGCCCAATCTGAAGAGCAGGAAGCGCTCCCAGCAACTCACCGCAGCGGGCCTGGGACCTGTGGATGTCCTCCTTGTCACCTTCCAGCTTCCTTGAGTTCCAGGTCCTGTAAGGCTCCAGGGGTCCTGTAGTGTTCCCTTTGGGCACAACTAGGACTTTTCCCCCTTGGATTTCCTGCCCACTGTGTTTTCTAGATGCTTGTTAGGAATTCATGGAGGGAATTCTGATGTATGTGTTCGTACTGCTACATCCTCTTGGTTTTGTCCTGGCAGTTCTCCTAAGGGAAGACTGTTAGAACTCCATTTTGGGGACCAGACTTTTAACTTGCATAAAAGGAAGGTAACTTCCTTTGGGAAGTATCATTGTTAACATAAGATGTGAAGAATATCAAACTCTCTGAACGCTTTGACGGACGTTCTTCCCTTATGTTTCACTATGCAGTCCGGCTTACCCAGGAAGCTCTTGCTTGTGTTCCACAGTCCACAGCTTTGCAGGCCAGGCTAGTCCTGAGCCTGTAGAGAGCACACCTGGGAATAAAGGACCCTCCCCCCCACCCTTCCCCACCCAAATGCAGGTGATAATTGTCCTCTTGATTTGTATTAAGTGGCTCAGGCTAAGTCCTACAAACCTGATTGGACTGGTCCATATTTTGTGTTCTTCAATGCTTCTTTATTTGGAAGAGAAGATGGCAGATATTTCCATGACATCAGTTACTGTGGATGAGTTTTAAAGGACCTTTGGAGTTCATCTGGATCAGTTATGTTTTTATTTAGTGGGTGAAAAAAGGGGGTCTTAGAAAGATAACATAGCTCACCATGTTGGGGGAGACTTCGAGTCCCCTTACTCTTCCTACTATGTTCTTGATCCTATCCCATGTAAACCCCAAATATGTCAATTAGGTTCCCAACTGAACAAGGTGCTGCTCTTATTCTAAAAATGTGGGTGATTTTTACAGTTTTATTCAATAAATTATTCTTATTCCAAGATGCAGAAAATGAGAGAAATAAATACATCTCAGAAGGGATCAGCTCTGCTAGAATCGCCAGGAAGTCTCAAGAGTCTTTAAGTAAGACCTATTTTGCACATTGATAATAAAATTGGAATTGAATAAAACATTTTAACATGGTTTAGCTTTAGACACCTTCTTGCTTTCATTTCTCTTAATCTCAGATTTCCTTTAGTCAAGTCAAGTGACTTTTTGGTGCTCCAAGTATCCCCAGATGGTCCCTGCATTATTAGAAAGAGCTGCTGGATATGCAACCAGAAGGCTCCAGTCCAAATCCTTTTTCTCCTAATTTTTCCTCTTTGCTCCCCCACCCCTAGCCTTAGTTTCCTTATCTAAAAATTGAGGGAGTAGGACTAGAATGATATCTACATTCTTCAAGTATGATGCAAGTAGTTTGGACAGGTCTTAGGGTTAAGGTAAGTATACAGACTCCTGTGATTGAATGGTTGAATAATCATCCATTTTAGAATGAGTTTATAAAAAGTGATTTGTAGTATATGTGAGGTCAGTATCTCATTCATTAATATATATATGTGAAACTTATTAGATTTCCAATCTTATTGAAAATATAGGACTTAAGATAGGTGGAATTCTTTGGTCCCAATTTCTGACGTGGATCTGTGGCTGTGTAAGAAAAGGTAACCTCTGTCTTGACTTTGCCTTTTATATGATTTGGCAAAGGGCTGAAGAAGCAGAAAGAAAAATAATGTGTAGTGGAGGTAAATTTTTACCGTGATATATTTATGTTGACTTAAGAATATCTGTTTTTCCATTCTCATCACAGGGTGATGGGTCCATTTGTCCAAAAACAATTTAGTCAAACTTGAATCCTATACCTACCCTTTTTTAAATTAAAAAAATAGTTTTTCCCACAACTTTTTGGACTGTGCAACTTTCTTACTATTTTTGAATGTTCTAAAATTAACGAGGACATCTAATTATTAAACTCTATCCATTGAAAAACAGTATATAGAAAGGATACTGAGATGACTGAAAAGATCAGAAAATTCCAAGTTCTCCAAATTTCCTCCACAAATGAAATTTAAAAAGCACCTCAAGGTGAATATAATACAGCAAAAATAAACAAAAGTAGAAGTAGAATAGTGGTCCTCCTGGGACAACCCTAGAACATCCAAAGAAAGACCACCAGAAAGAAGTTAAGCCTAAGTGAATTGTAAATACCTCCACTGAAACAACAAACAACAAGCCCTGGGATCAACTTGATTGGGAGATAGCCTCAGACTCAGTCAAAGTCATTCTCATCTCACAAACAATGTGTGGTGTGTGTGGGTGTGTGGGTGTATGGGTGTGAGTGTGTGAGAGAGACAGAGACAGAGAAAGAGACATACATAGAGACAGAGATATCTAATAGGGGCAGATTGAAGGAACCTCTGCTGCCAAGGAATGCTGCCAAAACATGGTCCCAGTTGAGAAGGAACCAGACAAGATCGGGTGGATAGGTAGTAGCGGGGTGAATGGGTGAGAAAGGAATGCAAAGTTTGGGCCCAGGACAAAACTAAAATAATAATAATAATGATAAAAAAGGACCTGAGGGCAGAGACACTATCCTTCTCACTCTAAGATCAGAGATGATTATAAAAAGATGCTTTAAAAAAAAAAAAAAGAGCAAAGGAGAAAGAACCCAACTTAAAAAAAAAAAAGTATTACCATAGGAATAGAGAAAAACAGGAGAGGAAAAAATAAAAGCCTCTCTTACCCCAAAGCATAATGTCAAATGTTCACCTGCCCAAAAAGTGGGCACTCACAAAAGACTTCAAAATTCAAATGAAAAAGATTGAAGAAAAATTAAAAAAAAAAAAAAAGAACAGTCCAAGAAAAACAAGGTTATGAAAATAAAGTCAACCAACTAGAAAAGGAGACCCATAATCTTAAGAAATAAAACAATTCTTGCAATTGTACAAGGTCTTGAAAAGTAGAATTGTGCAAGGGGAGGTTAACAATATTATAAGAAACCAAGAAATAATAAAACAAAATAAAAAGATGAAAAAATAGAAAAGAATGTGAAATATCTTACAAGAAAAAAATTGATCTGGAGAACAGATCATGAAGAGGAAATATAAGAATAATCAGACTACTTGAAAACTATAATTCAAAAAAACTTGATACAATAATAAAAGAAATAATTTTTTAAAAAATTGTTTGAAATTTTAGAACAAGTAGGGGAAAGTAGAAATAGGAAAAAATCCACCAACCTACAGGAATATCAAAGTCAAATTCCAAAATCCCTACGTTAAGAAGAAAATATTATGAGCAACAAGAAAAAAAAAACAATTCAAATACGGTGGAGCCACAATGAGTATTTCACAAGACCTAGCATTGTTGACCCCAAAAGACCACAGGTCTTAGAACACTACATATTGAAGATTAAAAATTTGAATTCAACAATATGTAAATTTCTGGAAATATAAAAGTGAGAGACACACAAACATAAAATAAAGGTCAGTAATAGAATTTATTACATTAAAAAAAAAGCAGGAGTAGTAATTATGCTCTCAAAGTTAAAGTTAAAATAGATTTAATCAAAAGAGACAAAAAAGAACCTAAGAGTATACCTGCACAAAACAGATACAGGATCTATATGAATATAAACAGACAACACTTTTTATACAAATAAAGTTACAACTACCTAATTGAAGCAATATTTATTGTTCACCGATAGGTAAAGTCAATATAATTTTTAAATGACAATTTTACTTAGCTATGTGATGCCATCCCAATTAAATTATTTAAAAAACTATCTTACTAAGAAAAAAATTATAATGAAGTTTATTTGGAAGAACAAGAGGACAAGAACTTCTAAGAAACTCGGGGAAAAGATGTAAAAGACCAGATCTAGTTATCAGACCAAGATGAGAGCATCACCGAAGTATAAAACAGATAATTTTGATAATTTTAAATTAAAATTGTTTTGTACAAATAAAACCTATACAACCAAGAATAGAAGGAATGCAGAAAATTGGGGGGGAAACATTCATAGACAAGCTCTCAGAAAGAATGTGATTGGGTCGGAAGATTGCTGTGGTATCAGAATGATGAGCTGGTTGATTTAGAAAAACATGGAGAGACTTGCACTTATGAAGAAAGATGTCATCCACCTTCAGGGAAGCAGAAGACAAGTAGAAATTGGAAGCAAAGAACCTGAAGTCCTGTATTTTCCACAAGACTGGAAATCTAAGTGACGTGTGTATATGAATGAATGAGATACTGACCTCACTTAAAGAAAGCACTTAAATTTTTTTTAATAAACACATCCTAACAGGAATGATTATTCAACCGGGTAGACCATCACAGGAGTCTATGTACTTACCTTTACCCTAAGAACTTCTTGCAGCATACTTGAAGAACGTAGATATCATTCTAGTCCTACTCCCTCATTTTTAAGATAAGGAAATTGAGGCCTTTTGGCAAAGAGGAAAAATTAGGAGAAAAAGGATTTAACTGGAGCACATCCAGCAGCTCTTTCTAATAATGCAGGGACCATCTGGGGATACTTGGAGCACCAGAAAGTCACTTGACTTGACTAAAAGGAAGGTGGCTAAAGAGTTAAAGCTAAGTCATGTTAAAATGTTTTATTCAATTCCAATTTTGTTACCAGTGTGCAAAATAGAGGTCTTACCTAAAAACTCTTGGGAGCTTCCTGGCAAACCTCACCATGGCTGATCCTTTATTTCTCCCACTTTATGCGTCTTGGAATAAGAATAATTTATTGAATAAAGCTATCAAAATCACTCACATTTTTGAGCTCCAGATTTGAGTAGAGTTCTAACCTGAAATTCAGCTGATCTAAATAAAGAAGTCTTTGGACTTTGTCTAAGGCATATTAACTTCTCCATCCTAACATTGCTTAGCATGAGGGATAAAGTCAGGAACATGCTATGTCTTTCCCCTCCTCTTTCCATTTGACCAGCAATTATAGATAATTCTGCCTTGCTTCTTAGCAAATGGTAAATTACAGAAAGAGTTTCTTTTAAAAAGAATAGTGCAGTTTGGTCCCTAATCAGTGATTCTCTCAACTATTTCCCCCATTGCTTTAAGACATGAGATTTTCTTCATATATTGTAGACATGAATAAGTCTATATTTTACACACAGACTTCCAACAAATTGCCATTCCACATAACCTTTTTCAGTAATAGTTGCTAGATATGTTCCTATGGAACATTTTCCCCATATAAGGGCTGTGTTCACCAAAATGGGATGTGAATGTTCCCATGTTCCTTCCCATACATACACCTTACCACTTACTAGAAAGTAACTCAGTTTTCTTTCCAAGGCATCAAGGATCAAAAACATCACTATGAGCAAGAAGATCTATTTTCAAAGAAATTGGCCTGCAGGAAGCTTCAAGAAGAAGGATGCAGTTGAGGCTGCAGGTCTGAAAAAAGACAGAGGAGTGATCACATCCCAGGCAATTTTCTCACTCTAGTTTTTCCTCACCTCTGGCCATTGGAAAGGCCACCTGATTCCCTGCAGACCACTATAAGGGATCTCGGAATTTCAGCTTATCCACTGTCACTGGGGTTGCTTCTGCACCCTGGAGAAGAGGCTAGACATGGGGAGAGAAGGGAAGACACGAGAGAACAGAAGGGTTAGGGGTAGGAAATTAGTTAATTGGAGTGGGAGAACTGAAGCAAGCAGGCTAGGACAATAACCCAGATGTGAGGTGGGAAGGGAAGAAGGTCCTAGGTAGAACTCTGAGGGAGACCTGAGGCTAGAGAAAGATCTGGAGGGAGATGCAGCAAAGGAGACAGAGGAGGAGTGGTCAGAGAGGTGGTAGGAGATAGGATATAGAAAAGACGGTTAAGGAGATCAACAAAAAGCTTACAGAGGTCAGAGAATGACAGAGATGCTGGCTCTTTTCCAGAAGGAATAAGCTTATTAACCATAGCATTAACCCTTTGGATCTTGTAGCTGGCTCCAAGAACTGGCGAAATTTTGGGGCACAGGTGGAGTTGGAGACAAAATTTAGGGTTGGTTTCAGAAGTGGGGGCAGAGGCTATTAGTGCCTCCTTCTCCAAAATAAATTCCTTTATAGTTCATATATTTTAGATGTTCCTATTTTCTCTTATAATAAAACAAACTTATTTCTTCCTTCCTTCCCTTCCTTCCCTTCCTTTTTCCCTCCCTCCTTCCCTTCCTTCCCCTCCCTCCCTTCCTTCCTCCCTCTCTCTCTTTCTCTCTCCCTCTTCCACCCCCCTTCTCTCCTTCCTTTTTTCATCTTTTCTTTCTTAAGCTTTTTGTTTTCAAAATATATTCAAAGATAGTTTTCAACCTTCACCCTTACAAAACCTTGTGTTCCAAATTTTTTCCCTCTCTTCCTACACTCCCTCCCCTAGACAGCAAATAATCCAATGTATGTTGAACGTGTGACATTCTTCTATACATATTTCCACACTGACCACGCTGAGCCTCTTTCTTTCTTTTTGTATATTCAGGGTTCAATATAATGTCTGGCCCACAGACAGTGCTGAATAAAAGCTTGCTGACTGGGTGACTTGTTGCCATATTTCCAGGATGTGTCTCCTCAGCAGGTGGACATGAATTGTTTGAAAGGAGATCCAAAGGTCTAGGGATTTCCTAGTGGTTGTGCTGGCAATGAGATGTATTTGAAAGAACACTGATTCTGGAGTCAGAAGATCAGGCTTTGAACCCCAGCTCTGACTCTTACTTGAGCTTCCATGTCCTTGTCAATATGAGTCATTCCCCTCTGGGACTACTTCCCACCCCTCCCACTTACATTGGTGGGCTATCATGGCTCACTGTCACTTTGTCAGGATTCTAGGGATAATCCTGAGAGGCTAGATTTCTTTTCAAATTAAAAAAAAAAACTAAATTTTATTTCCAGTTCCAGATTATCTTGCTTCTCTCTTCCACTTCCCTATTGATTGAGAAGAAAGGAAAACAAAAACAAAAACAAAAACATGAGAAATACAAATAGTAGAAATACAAAACAAATATCCAAGTTAGGCAGCTTTGTTTGTTTGTTTGTTTAGAGGAAAGAAAGAGATAAAATCGGTTTCCAATTTCCCTCTGGGTCCTTGGTTCTCTTTGTGTGGTAGATGTCAGTTAAATTACTCTCCTCCACCCACTCTGCCAGAAGTCTTCCCATGCTTGGGGGAGCCACCCCTCCAACAGGCACCTTCAGCCTGGCTCCTGAAAAGATTTATGGCGGTGTGCCTACTGTGCTGCTGTAGCTTCTTGGATCCACAAGTCCAAGTGAATCAGATGGACACCCCAGGTGGATGAGGGGCTTTGAGGAGGGCTTGGAAGCCCTCAGTCACAGGGCTTGGTCTTCCCTGAAGAACTCTATATTCCAGTTTTTTGAATGTACTGTACATTTCAAAGAAAATGCCAACATGCATTGCCAGACGGAGTTCCTTAACTAGAAGTGATCAAGGGAACCATAGGTCCAGTCTCTAGCTCTAAAAATATTTACCAACAAGGCATAATACACAGTAATTGCAAAAATATTTCTGTCACACCTTCCCCTCCCAAAAAAACACCACATTTAGGATCTATGGAGATGTACTTAAAGTTAGTAAGGGAGCTATGGCTCACAACAAGCAGAAGGAAAGCTACATCACAGTATTTGATAAATACAAAAACCTCTACTACTGGGAGAAGGACTCACTATTCACAAAAAAACTTCTCAGAAAACTAGAAATTAATCTGGCAATAATTAGGATTAGACCATTAGAGGGCATGACTCCTACTGACAAGGACATCTCACACCAGATAGTAAGAGACTCTGCAAATGCAAGAGACTGTGCAGGACCTACATATAAAATGTCACATCAGGAATATGGAGGATTAAGGAGGGAAAGGACTTTGGTACCTACGGAAAAAGAAGACTTCATGGATAAATGAGAAGAGTCATGGGAGATAAAATAAACAGTTTTGATTACTTGTTTGGAAAGTTTTTGCATAAACAAAATCAGTGTACTTAAAATGAGAATAGAAATAGCTACTGGGGAAAATATTTTCAATATATTTCTCTGATAAAGTCTTATTTCCAAGATCTAGTGTAATGCTGGAGAAACTGAGTAAGACAGAGATTAGAGAACAATTTAATAGTTGATTAAATCTCTCCATTTAATGGATCCATAGTTGGTCCCAGGGCTGAAGAAGACTACCCTCTCAAAGAATCCAGCCCTCAGTATCGGCACAGCAAGATTTTTATAAGATAACAAGAACAATAATATAATGGGGAAGGTACCTGGATGGGGATAACCTAATGGGGGGAGGCACCTAGGATGACACAATAGAGGGAGGTACTGGAGAGGTTACTGATATCTAATGATATCTAAAATGGATAGACCTTTATCCTGTCAAACATTAAGAAGGAATGATTATAGCCTAAAGATATAAAATCTTTATCTTATCAACCATTTAAGAGGGAATGATTATAGCCTGGAGTTTTGGGGCAGAGCAACTGAGGTAGACCTTTATCTCATCAAACATTAAGAGGGAAAGGTTATAACCTGAGGCAGAGTAACTAAATAAGACAATTAGGGAAACTAGGTCAGGACATCAAAAGGGAACTGTGGCACAACACTAGAAGTAACTGATTTTAAAATATAAGAACAAGTGCCATTCCTCAATGAAAATGGTCAAATAGTAGAAAGACAGTTTTCAAAAGAAGAAATCTGATAAGTAAATGGGGGGGAGGGAGGGAGGAAAGGGGGAAGTTTTACTTTGCATCAAATTGGCAAAGATGACAAAGTGAAAATATCAGTTTTTGTGTTAATGCATTCTTGGAGATTAGGGCTGGATAAGTAGATAAAAGGATCATTAGTCTCCAGGTGGTAATTAAATCCACAGAAGCTGATGAGATCTACATGTAAATATAAGGACAGCTTTGAAAATAAGCAGGTTATATGCAATAGAGATTGACAGTTCTATTTTGCACATAGAAATGGTAATTTTAAAATATGTGTTCAGTGAATAATTTTTTTAAAAAGCAGAAAAGCACATTTATGGAGGATACATTGCTGAAGAGATTACTGCTAATTCCTCTCCATTGTCAGAAGTTCTCATGAAGGCCCCTTGGGTTAGCGCTCCAAGGGTCAGGGCCTTGGTGAAGACCATAGTTATATACTTATCTCTGTCATGGATTTGCATGAGCTTTATGTTTCTGGGATTGGGAGTTGTGAACTTCCACCCTAATGAAAACTCCTTGATGAAGGCAGATGAGGAGTTTCCTGTGGTGAGCTTTTTCTTCTCAAAACGCAGCCAGGTGATAAAAGTTCAGATCTTTGATTATCTCCAGTACAGCCCGGTTAGCTTAGAGGTCTATCTCTCTGCTTGGTTCCAAGAGCTCCCTCCGAGTGTCGCCAAATCCAAAGGTCTGGTCCTTCAGCCTCTGCCTCTGCTTTCTTCTGCCTCCAGCCAGCTCCACTCTTCATGTCATTCCAGTGAAATCTGATCGAGAGCCTCTGTCTGTTTCTTTTATACAAGAGGGAGGAATTTGTGGGATACGAGAGAGAGGGATTATGGGTTTTCTCCCATAGTGCTCTCTGGCCCAAAGAGCTTTAAGGGAGGTGTGAACTCACAAAGTTACAAAGTTTACTTTGTGAAGCTGGCAAACTTGTGAACTCCAATGAGTAAAGGTGTGAACACAAGCATTGTACTAATTAGTTCCACTTAGTACCTTGTTTCAGGTTCTGCCCAAAACATCTTCTTGTAAGATTAGATCAACTCTAATGAGTTAGCAGTTTGTAAAGATTCCAACAGTTTCCATTTTCATTTTATTGATCCGTTTGATGTCCACAGGGCTGAATGACTCATCCAGGCCCATCTAGCATCAGAACTCAGATTGTCCTTCCGAACTCTGTTATTAAGAATGTAGGAGTTATCACAGACTCCAATCAAGCTAATCTTATTAGAAAAAGGATTTCTCTTTAAAACAAGGTATCTCAGCCTGTGAACTTGAATTTTTTTTAACATATGTTGATAATTCCATTTCAATATAATTCATTTCCTTTGGAATCCTCTTTATTTCAGACACTTAAAAGCATAATTCTGAGAAGGTGTCCATAGGTTTGGCCAGAATGTCATCAAAGGGTTCTGTGATGCAAGAAAAGGTAGAACCTCTGTTTTAGAGTGAGTCCTCCAGCATCTGCCTGAAGCTCTTCAGGAAGAGGGGAAGTTCCCCTCAGTGGAAAGCACTGCTACTCTTATCCTCAACCAGGCATTTTTCTGTCTTCATTGCAATCAATTTCCTCCTTGAATGAGTTGATAAGGTATCAGATTTTCAGTTTGTAGTCTAGCAGAAGAGTTTGTGTTCAAGGTATTTTTCTCATTGCATTTCGGTGCATGTATTCCAAATTGCAAATAGTAGATATAATCTGGGACTTTGGTATCCAGGCTTTTGCCTTCAATTCTTCTGAAAGCCAGGTCTCTCAAGGTTGCCATGAGTGGGGTCTGGAGGAAGAGGGAGTTAGGAAGACCTAGAGAGAGAAAAGCAAACAGTAGTCAGCAAGACAAAAGGAAACAGATAGAGCTGTTGTAGTCACCCAGAAGAATCGAGGCTCAGATTTCTTGGACACAAATCATCAAATTCAGTGGAATCCAGACAAAGCAGTCCCTGCAAAAAACTTTGTATTCTTTTTTTTTTTCCTCCCCTGAGGCAATTGGGGTTAAATATTGCCCTGGATCACATAGCTAGGAAGTGTTAATTTTTAACTCAGATCCTCCTGACTTCAGGGCTGGTAATCTATCCACTGAGCCACCTAGCTGCCCCAAATCTTTGTATTCTTAATCCCAGTTCCTGTCCCTGTTGGAAAATTTCGCTCTAAATCAGTGGTGTCAGCTTGGAATTGAAATTTATCCACAGATTGACTTAGAAAATCCCAAACCAACATTACCCTGTGATATTAACTTTTCATTCTCTTGGGAAAACATTTACCAGTTACACCTTCACCTACTGGGCATCTCTGCTCTAAGTGACCAACAGAAGGCTTCTCCATCAGGAAGGAATTTAGGTCCCCAGTTATAAACTGGATTCAGATTTTAGATGAATCTGGTTTTAAAATCTCCAAAGAACTTTCTCAACATGTTGCAGAAGATGGAAGCTTTTGGGGATAAGCATAAGTCACAATATTTGTGATTCTCACTTCATCCTCAGCTGACAGTTTATCCAGACCTTCCCCCCCAGGCTTTGGACATTTTGTCCCAGACACAATCTTTATAAGCTGGAGGTTGCAAAAAGTCAAGGAAAGGCCTGTATGGCGGATCCGTGGGAGCCCTGAATCTGCTTTCTTGCCTCAGCCTTAAGAACAGGTTCTGATTCACAAAACAGACATTTAAAGAAAAGGGAGTTAGCAAAGGGCTGCAGCTGATGGATAGGTGTCAGGCACCTAGTGGGAAGACTCCTGGAGAAGGTTGGGGCCTAGAAGCCACCCATGATTCCTTCTTTGCCTTCTGGAGTTGGAGCTTTCTGCAGGGACAAGTCTCTCAATTTTTTCATTGCCTTGTTCTTATAGAGCAGTAAGTCTGCAAACATTCTGACTTCCAAACTATAGAGTATTTTTTCCCCATTTATAGCATTCAAATCTTTCGAAGGCACAACAGATTTAGTTCTACATTCTTGTAGGGAAAAACCCCCAAACTTTTCCATATCCTATATTTTCATACATATTTGAAGTATCATCCTGGATCCTCAGGACACAAGTATAATGAAATGCTTCCACAAGAAGAAAGTTAACTCAATGGAAAACATCCACATTATTGCACCAGAAAAATGAAGGGGAGGAAAAGGGGCTAATTAGATTGCTTAACAAAATTATCTATGTTTAGAAAAATGGTAAAAGATGATGCTTTAACATAAAAATCCTTAATATCATTCTAGTTTTAAAAAACAAAAGCAAACAAACAAAAAACTCCAAACCTTTCCTCATCTTCACAGAACACAACACAAAAATCAATGCTTATAAGGCATTGGGGGTGCATAGGGGGACACACATTTTCTATAATTCCTGTTTCTATGATAATTATGTCAACAAATATTGTTAGCCTTCATAAATAGTGAGATCAAATTTTCAACACTTTTTCTTATCTGGTAAAATAATTAATGGTAAATTTATTGAGATGTATGTGTGTATACATTTATGTATGTAGTTACTTCTCATTTGTTTTAGTCATGCTCAACTCTTTGTGATGTAATTTGGAGGTTTCTTGCCAAAGATACTGGAGTGATTTGCCATTTCCTTTTTTAGTTCATTTTACAAAGAGAAGCAGATTTAGTGACTTGCTCAGGGTTATACAGCTAGTAAGTGTATGAGCTTGGATTTTAACTCAGCAATACATAAGCATTCCTGACTTAAGGTTTGGTATATATCCATTGTGGCACCTAATTGACATATAAATATGTACCCATATACATACTACAATACACATATACACATGCACACACACACATATTTATGTATGCAGAGATAATACACATGTATATTATTACATGTATAATGTATATATAGACATAATGTATATATTACATGTATAATATGTAGTATATTATTGAACATCACACATTGTTTAGACCTCGTTTTACCTAGTTAAGTTTTTTCAAGTATTTTCTATCTCTCACTGATTCAGGTTTTAATATAGACTACATGTCTTCTTTCTTTTATTAAATCTGTTTTTTGAACAATAACATCTCAGAAGAAAAGAGAAGCACTCTCTCAATTCTTCTATTTTCTACTTTTTCCATTCAAAGTGCCAAGTTTAGAAGGAGAAGAAATTAATAGCATAAAATCATAGAAATTTTGTGGACTTGGGATATCTTCAATTTAGGACACAAAACAAATAAAAAACTTTTCACTCCTTCTAAAATTGCAGTTAAATTAGTTGATATTTCCAAAACTACAGCAACACAAAAAAACATATGTTTTTTAAAAAGCTTATATAGGTTGATCAGTACCAGATAAAATAGATTTATAGAGTGCTCAGGGAGCAATGGCGCCTCTGTGTGAGGCTGCTCATCCACCTTTGGTGTCCAGCTGTTACAGGCTCCGAGAAGCGGTAGCACAGCAGTCACATCCCAGCAAGACTGTCTTGGCTAATGAGCTAAATCAGACCGAGGGTAACCAACAGGCTGCGCGTCCATCAGTGAATTAGGGGGACCCCTAGCTCGACCA
Organism: Antechinus flavipes; assembly: GCF_016432865.1. Taxonomy (NCBI): domain Eukaryota; kingdom Metazoa; phylum Chordata; class Mammalia; order Dasyuromorphia; family Dasyuridae; genus Antechinus; species Antechinus flavipes. Next base: position 685,055,137 of record NC_067399.1, read on the forward strand.
CGTGAAGGCTTGTCCCAGCAGAACGGGCAGATGAGAACAATTTGTTCCAGCAGCCAGCTGATGCTGGGGGCACTTAGAGCTTGGTCAAGCATCAATGATCCCAAGATTATCCACTGAACCCCAAGCCATTGCCAGTCACCCTGGCTGTTGTCTTGCCACTGAACTTAGATGATGCTGGAAGAAAGAATAAGGCTGACAACTTAGTAGAATTCTGCCTCACTTAAATCCAATTCGTGAACATGTCAAGATATCCTCGTGATGTCATTGGTCCTTTTTGAAAACAAAGGATCAGGGGCAGCTGGTTGGCACTTCCTAGCTATGTGACCCAAAGCAAGCCACTTAACCCCAATTGCCTCAAAAAAAAAAAAAAAAAAAGAAAGAAAGAAAAAAGAAAACAAAATACCACCAATAACAGATGAGACTTTTTTGAAAACAGGTATATATAAAGACAACCCTGTGCCAGCTCGAAAGGCACACATCCTCAAATTCAGAAAAATAAAAGAAATAATCACTCATCTTTACAAACTCACCTATCCAAAAAAAAGAAAGCCAGATATAAATAGAGGTTTGCTCTCCCTTCTCCCTCCCTCTCCCTTGCCCCATAAGGGACTCCTCTTCCTGGATGAGGCTTCCTTAAACATACTTGCCCTCATTCATAGACGCAAAGAACACCCATAAATAATTTGTGGTCACATTGCTGGGGGAGATGGAGTCCTCCCCCCAACAAAAACATTCAGCTAGAACTGGGAGGAATATCAAAGAAAATAAGGAAGAAAGGGGATGGGCAAACAACCTCTAGTTTCCTTGAGATGTCCAAAGCAGCAGAAAGTCTCTATCCCACAGAAATAGACACAAGTTCTCTGGGGACTGATGTTGACTCAAATGGACCAACGCACTTGCCACGAGGAATCACATGGGAGGACCAAGTGATTCTTTAAAATGAATTCTTCCTGGAAATGGATTCAATCATGTTAATCATGATGTGTGACAAATAATCCTGATTAATGCCAGAATTTCCACATTAAAATGCCCCTACAGATTTAAAAACCTGTAGTACTCTTTCCCATCCTGCCTGTCTAAGGAAGAAATCCAGCCCAACATATGGGGAAGGTGGGAGGGAGAGCCCCTTCTGGCTCAAAGAGCATGAGATGGAGAGAGTGTCATGGAAGCCACAAATTGAGCCTGGACAGACATTGGGATATTGGATATTGAAGACTAGAAGGGCCCTGAGGCTCTGAAGAGTGAAACTCCGATTAAAGACTGAACAACAATGAATTTGGGGAACTTTGACATTCTATTGGCACACAAAGACAGGATGAAGTGACTTGTCTGGGGTCACAGAGCTACAAAGGTCATATTGGAACTCAGGTCTTCCTGACCTCAGCTTTGGTGTTCTATCCACTGTGACATCACCTAGCTTCCCCATGTCACCTGAATGATCCACAGAATCCTGTCCTAGTTTTTCTTCTTCTTAAAAACTTGATGGGAATGAAAGCGCCCGCGAAGCTATTTCAGAGATGTCACTGTATCGCTCAGGGTAGCCAGGCATGGCGTTGGCAAGAACTGGGCCACCCTCCTCATCATCATGAGCTCAGAGGCCCATGAGCCCATCTGCAACTCCTGCTGTACCAGTTCTAGCCCTTCCTGGGCAGGTATGGCTGCTCTCTCAGGATTCCAAACAACGTGTGCAAAGGGCTTTACCAAGGTCCAGCTCCCTGCTTGGGATCCGGCTTGATTGAAGAATAAGGAATCCCAGGTGAGCTGGGATAAAAATCTATTCAAACTTTCATTTTTTTCTCATATGAATTGATTTAAAAACAAATGGGTCTAGATTTAAGCATAATGAAATTTAAGAGCATACTCTACATCAGCGGCATCTGTTTTGGAAGATCCTGTGCACCCGGGAGGCATCTTAAGAATGATGTCAAGGAAACAGAACAAGACGATATGGCTTCAATTCTATTAACCAATAGTTCAACAAACTGCGTTGATAGTACAATCACCACCAATCCTTGGGTCCTATCAAACCCGACCCACAAGACTCACTGGTAACAGACGCTTCTGATCCCGGCTGTCCTCCCTCTTCCACGCCTCAGACTATGAGGAAAGGAGTGGCTGGAGGCTCATTAGGTGCGATTTCTCTGAAGCTAAGGGAAGAACAGCAGTCACATAGTCATGTGCTACAGAGGACTCTAAGAGAAGACTATTGGACGTGGTGATTAGTGATCCTTAGTGACCTCTGAGAAGGCAAATCTTAGTGTAACAGCAGGGCGCAGAGGTCCCGGCTAGGGAAGAAGTGGAGATGTTTAATTCACACTTTTCCCACCAAGATTATTTGGCAGTAGAGGAGTAGCCGCTGGGCTATGTGCCATGATAGAAAGGTTCCCTCCCCGGCCTGTTATAAATATAACAGGATATTATCAGGGCCCAAGTAAAAATCAAAGGGATAGATCGGGCCAAATTTAGGAATACTTGTGTGAACTCATTAGTGAAATAAACAGTACCCGGAGGACAGTTTGTATTATATAGTGATTACGGCACTGTAAATATAGTGCTGAAAGTCTTAGGAAGTCTGAATAACGTAGCAACTAAGTGCAATTCAAAGGACCCATAATGGAGCGCGCCGACTATCTCCTGACATCAATCAGCGCGGGACTAAAGGGGCGGAATTTTTACACTTGGGCAAAGTACTGATTCCTTTTGCGTGGCTGTGCTTTTTTAAAAATTGGACGTGTGATTGATGTAAAAAGGAGGAAAGTTTGGAAGAAATTAATATATTGAATTTATTATATTCTTTTAAAAACCAAACTCTATCTAAACTAGATCTGTAATTTGGAAGTTGTTTATTATGCTATTTGCAGTCGGGATCACAGGGCTAAAGAACCCAGGGTGGGGAGCCCGGCTGGCCAGTAACACGCCGGTGTGCTCGCCAGGGGGAGCCAGAGACCGCCCTTGTCTCCACCGGCCCAGCCGACCTTGAGCGGCCTTTCTCGGGCCAGGAGCATCAGGCCGGGCGAAGCTCCCCAAGTCCTCCAGACGTGGCCCCCGCCCCGCTCCGATCGGAGCGGCAATAACGGGGGCGGGAACCAGGACAAGACGGGGCCGGGCGGGCCCCTGATGCTTCCCATCTCATTGGGTCCTCGCCACGCCCGGAGGAAGCTGCCGCCCCGCCGCTCCTTTTCCAGAGGAGGGAAACGAGCGGGGGAGAAGGGAGGGCCCGGGGCGGTCCGGCCGGGAAGGAGCTGGACGGGGACCTGCCGGCATTCTGCGTGCTCTGGAGCCCTCTAGCGGTGCCGGCGTTCCCGGCCCGAGCTGACCGTGAGCGCCCTTCTGTCCAATCCAATGTCCGGTCGCGTACAACAGCGTGAATTTGCATCCCAAATCCCCAGGGTTAATAACCCCCAAGCGGCTAGCTCCCACTTAAAATACCAACCGGCGAGTGGGGGCACAACTGTTATTCGGACGGTAGATCGCCTGATGCTCCAGCTCTGTATTAGCCCCTTTTTGAAGGGGCCTGGACCTATGACTTTATGCGTATGGGGAACTTTGAGATGAGAACACTGGCGTTCTGTATGCAGGCGGATGCTTTCTATGAGATTTGAGAGTCTCCTGGAGTTGAAGGGAAGGGAAGTGTCCAAACACCTCCCTCTCTCCCCCAGCAGGCAGCAAATGCTGACCCCAACCAGATTACCATGTCTTCGGGAACTATTTAACAAAATAAATAAAAAATACAATACAACGGAGAAAATCTGGGCTTCTGATTTTCTCATTAATATCCCTTCCTCCATTGGCCTAGAGAAGTATATTAAGATAGGGGCCCTGACCCCCTTGGAGCTTCAAAAGACCCTGTGGACACCCGTGGCTAATGAAAATGGAGAGGTGACTACTTAGGGCCATACAGCCGGCTTCTGAGGCAGGACTTCAGGTTTTCCTGGATTCTGTTGTCTCACATTCCCATTTTATGGATGACTAATAGCAAGCTGCCTGTTGGAATCTTTATAAACTGTTAAGTCATTAGAGTTGATAGAGACAATAATTATCTAATTTAACATGGTTCAGTATCACTGATCTGATCCTACAAGGAGATGTTTTGGGCCAGAACCTGAAACAAGGTACTAAGTAGAACTAATAGAAACAATGCTTGTGTTCACACCTTTAAGGGAGATCATATAAACAAGAAGTATTTAAGTGCTCATTGGAGTTCACAAGTATGGGAGATTCACAAAGTAAACTATGTAACTTTGTGAATTCACACCTCCCTTGAAGCTCTTAGGGCCAGAGAGCACTTTGGGAGAAAACCCATAATCCCTCTCTCTCATATATAAGAAGAAAGCAGAGTCCCAGTCAGGAGAGTTCAGCTGAATTAGATTGGAGAGGAGCACGCTGGGACAGACGCAGAGCACTCTGGGAGATTGACAGCCAGAAGCCCTCTCTCAGAGGCAAGAGAGATCTATTCCATTTTCTACTTGCTGGTGGCTGAAGGACAAACCTTTGCATTTGGAGACATTCGGAGGGAGCTCTTGGAACCAAGCAGACACATAGGCCTCAACTAACCGGGCTATTTTTGGAAGGAGAAAATAAATGTTTGAACTTTTATCATCTGGCTGCATTTGGGTGATTATTACTCTCAACTGAAACTAAAGCTGCCTCCAGAAAACCTCCTCGAGAAACCTGCTTTCTCCCAGAGAGAACTATTTTTTTTTCTCCATAACAAGATTTTTTTTTAAATTTTTTTTTAAATTTTAATATCTTTTTATTGATAGAACGCATGCCAGGGTAATTTTTTACAGCATTATTCCTTGCATTCATTTCTGTTCCGATTTTTCCCCTCCCTCCCTCCACCCCTTCCCCCAGATGGCAAGCAGTCCTTTACATGTTGAATAAGTTACAGTATATCCTGGATACAATATATTTGTGCAGAACCGGACAGTTTTCTTGTTGCACAGGGAGAATTGAATTCAGAAGGTATAAATAAGCTGGGAAGAAAAACAAAAATGCAAGCAGTTTATATTCATTTCCCAGTGTTCTTTCTCTGGGTGTAGGTGCTTCTGTCCATCCTTGATCACTTGAAACTGAATTAGCACTCTTTATCGAAGAGATCCACTTCCATCAGAATACATCCTCAAATAGTATCGTTGTTGAGGTATATAATGATCTCCTGGTTCTGCTCATTTCACTTAGCATCAGTTCATGTAAGTCTCGCCAGTCCTCTCTGTATTCATCCTGCTGGTCATTTCTTACAGAACAATAATATTCCATAACATTCATATACCACAATTTACTCAACCATTCTCCAATGGATGGACATCCTTTCATTTTCCAGCTTCTAGCCACTACAAACAGGGCTGCCACTAACATTTTGGCACATACAGGTCCCTTTCCTTTCTTTAGTATCTCTTTGGGGTATAAGCCCAGTAGAAACACTGCTGGATCAAAGGATATGCACAGTTTGATAACTTTTTGAGCATAGTTCCAAATTGCTCCCAGAGAGAACTATTATTTTAAAAGAAGAAAATCACCACAGCTGCCCTCTGTCACAGAGCTATTCCATGAAGACACCAACCTGAGCCTGCTGACTTCAAATCTTGTGCTTTTACCTGATGTCTTGGAAGAAATACCTAGCTCACCCTGGCTTCTGATAATCACCCGAGAATCAGATTTGCAGGAAGAGACTTTCCTTTCTTAGTATCCCAACTGATACCAATGAGAATTTATAAGCATTGTGAGGGACTCCGATGAGAACCTATTTATTTTGGATGCAAAGTGATGCATCAGGGAAACCACTAGAGAAATTAATTCCAATTCAAGAGGCAACATGGATTAAGAAGGCCACTGTCTGTTCTAAATAAATGTAATTGCCTTATAAACCGGGGTAGGACCTGAAAAAATATTAATTTCAATGACATAAAAGATAAAAATGACCATTGTTATTAGTTCTTGTCAGTCAATGTGAGAAATGAGGTCATACCTAAGAGAGAGAGAGTCAGCAGCAAAATTAAGGTGGGAACTCCCCACACTTTCTATGTCTAATTCAACCAGCATTTCTTGGGAGACCTACTTTGTACTTTTCCAAGGTTCTGTGTGGAAACCAACCTCGTGTCTCACTTTCCCTCTAATCTAAGCAGATCTGTCCTGTCTTCCCCAAACATACTCTAAAGAATGCTTTTGGAAGTGCCAAAGTTGATTAACCCCCCAATGTACATCTAGATAACAAATCCATTCAAAACCAGTGACCTAAAAACCATATTCTTTTGTATTCTGTCTTCCTGAACCCATGTAGAACACAAAGGACAGATAAATGAAGATGTTATGACATTTCTTGAGTTTCCATTCGTCACTTGTTCAAATACCATTCTTTTAGGTAGGTATAAGAGAAGCAAAGTAAGAACTGAGAAACTCCATTTATTTTGTTTCTGTATTCATATACTCACATATCACGAGCAGCACTTTAAGCAGCTTCATCAGCTTTCTGATCCTTCTCTTTTTACAAATATTAACTCAGAGAAAGAAAACTTTCTGGTTATCTTTGACTTTCCCTGCCAGCTCCATCTCCTGAAAGCCAAGAGGTACAAGGAGTAAAAAAAGTTTGGGAACTTCTCATTTAATCCAACCCCCTCACTAGACAGTGGAAGAAATGGATAAGAGTCTCACTCAGCAATACACAAGCAGAAAAAAAAGAAATAAATAGAATTCAAACACTAGCTCTTTAATTCAAAAGCCAGTGGTTGTCCTATTGTACCCCTACTGCTACTATTCAAGTATTTTCTTTTTACTGCAAAGATAGCAAATTATCGAGTAGTGACCAGAATTTATTAACATCCCAAGCTATTTATTCCAATGGCAACTTGGCTCACCAGTACTATAGATAGAATTTTCATGGTATCAAAAGTTGAAGTAAAAGTTTCTGATGTCTCTTCTGAATCTAAGATCCTTTGAATTTCAAAAACTCAAACTCTTTCTGGTCTAAGTATTATCAGAATAATTCAGTTTTTCCATTAGTTTTTTTAAATTTTTAATAGCTTTTTATTTACAAGTTATATGTATAATTTTACAGCATTGACAATTGCCAACCTTTTGTTCCAAGTTTTCCCCTCCTTCCCCCCACCCCCTCCTCTACATGTTAAATATATTAAAGTATAAATTAAATACAAAATAAGTATACATGTCCAAACCATTATTTTGCTGTACAAAAAGAATCGGACTCTGAGATATTGTACAATTAGCCTGTGAAGGAAATCAAAAAATTCAGGTGGGCAAAAATATAGGGATTGGGAATTCAATGTAATGGTTCTTACGCTGGGTGTAGCTGGTTCAGTTCATTACTGCTCCATTAGAGCTGGTTTGGTTCATCTCATTGCTGAAGATGGCCAGGTCCATCAGAAATTTAAAATTTAAAAGTTCAGCTAGGTCCATGCTTACAAAAAAGTATTTTACCCCCAAATTAGTAGTCAAAAGCTTCTAAATCATCTCTTTGGCCCTTAATATTTCATATGTATTACCTTGCGTTTTACTCAGATGATAGAAAATATGTTTTATCTTTATATCACAATTGTGCTCAAGTCCCATTTGTAGATGAAAAATTATTAAGTGATCTGTCCAACACCCCCAAGCAGGATCTCACTGACAGTTATGGCAATGGACATGGTCTTTTAAAATTCTATATCTGACTCTAATCTGTAAGGATATATAAGTAGTGCTAAGGTGAAAAAAATCATTTTCCTTTTTTACAGGTAAAGATTATTTTCATTTTCCTATTTTTGATCCTACATAGCCAGCAAAATATTTATATCTTTTTCCTAGCATGAAGTTTTCACTACATAAAAGAGCTATAGTAAAAATTCTGGATACAAATCATTCTATTTAAACAGTATAAACTGTTTTTATTTACATATACTCTGACAGTATGCCCCAAAGTCTCAATTCTGAAGCCACACAAGAAAAATTGAAAGACAGCCAATACTTTGGTGACCTTGTTAATCCTCCAATTCAACAGTATGACTATCACCCGAACATCCCAGCTTATAAAACTAGCACAAAGGATTTACTTTTTGAACTCACATTATCCACACTGAAATGCTGGCATATTTCTCACCATGCCTTCTGGGAAAAGCAAAATGGCACAGCGTGATGATGGAGGGATGCAGAAAGTATAGTATTTGGTGATCCCCATCCTGGAATAGAAATAAAGTAGATTTTAAAAGCTATTATAATATAGCAACTTGTTTTCTTTTCCTAGTTAGAATATTGCTTCAACTAAACTATTTCTTCCATGACAGAATAAAGACAGAAAACTTGACACTCTGTTGGTACTTTAAATTTTGTTGAAATTTTAAAGTATGTTCAAATGATCAGTGAGTTGTTTGGGACATTGATGGGCAGTGAGGTACACCACTTTCAAACAACCTTGTACTTTGTGCTAAAATGCTATCTTGGTATCAACCTGTTATATATGTAGTAAAGAATTTCTTGCCTTAGTAGCATGACAAATTTTACTGTGTTTTTTCCCCACCAAACACAAAGGATATGCCTTTTAGTAACTAGAAACAACCAGATCTTCACTTTCACGCCAAGACCAAACAAGGTGGATCTCTAACACTTCTGAGAACATTTTAATCTTAATCCTAAATATCTCTGAATCCATATCATTTAAGTGTCCAGGTTTGATCATGAAAGAGTAAGAAATATATGTGTGTGATCTTAAAGATACACAAACCTAACAAGATCTCTGCCATGAGGAAAGGGTATAGGAATCAGAGCTTGTTCCAATTCTGACCAATGAATTGTTGATTTTTTCCTGCTCATTCTTTCTAATGCTAAAATCAGATTGTTTCTTTAGATTCAAATTCATCATAAAGCGTTTCAAACCATGTTCAACTCTTCATTTAGACATCTAAATATCTTCAATCATAATAATGTGTAGATTATTCTTTAAAAAAGGAAGAAAACCACCTTCTGAACTGAAATAAGCCACAATCAAAAGGAAACAGTTTCAGATGTGGCATCCTATGGCAACAAATTAACCAGTTAATGCTGGCTTAAATCTATCTTCACTCGAGTCACCTCTAATTCCATGTGAGAAAATCTTGGGATGAATTTGAATTTCCTTAAAGACTGGTCTAAAGAGGAAGCAGAAAAAAGTAAGCAGAGTTCACCACAGTAAGGAAGGAAGAAGCAGGCAGAAGAGTTGGAACTCTATTGTGGCTATCCCAATACCATTAGATGAAGATGGAGAAAAGAGAACACAAGAGGGCCAGAGAAGGAAGGTGCCTGCTAGCAGTAGCATTCTGCTAAGAAGTGTGGCTAATTTTTTTCCCAAAATTTCTATAATTGAATAAGAAGAATATCAATTGCTCCCTTAGTATATTCTTAAGTCACCACCTAAGAAAAGGTGCTTTCCAATAGCTATTACTTAAAGCTCCCTGGAAGAGACAATACTTAAAAGAAGTCATTGTTGAGTTGTCACTTCCAGTGAATTGAGTTTTCTATCAAGGCCCCAACACTTTTTAAGTACATGCCTCTTCTCAGTCAACAGTTGGCTCTATGAGGACACAGATCTTAAGGTAGAAAGATCTGACTGTGTGCTAAAAAAGTTACAAAATGAAAGATCAAAAGAGAGCTTCGTCATTCCTCCCCCACTGAAGTTAACAGGTTCAATTCTAGTGAAAACTTTACACTGGAAGAGAATGCACTTGAAAACAATACAACAAAATTAGCCCTAAATGCTTCCAACTGCTGAAAGAAAAATAAAACATTTTAGAGAAAGGACTTTACATTTTCCCAGCTAAATTTTAATGGGAATCAATTCCCTTTCATAATCTCACTAGAATTAATATTATTGATGTTTGTATATATATTCCCAAGAGGGAATAAGTATTTTGATTTTCAAAAACCAAATAAATTTCATTTTTTAAATAGGCCAAAGATTCACTGGTAGGGAAAACTTGGAGAAAAACAAGACCTCTTAACATCATCATCCAAATTCAAGAAATGCCATAAGTTCAGAGTTATTGAAATTATAGCAACATTTCTCTAAGATAAGAACTATATCTCTCTTCATAGTAGCACTAATAAAGGCTACTAAGTATTAGGCAAATAGAGCTAATAAGCTGCAAATGTTGGTTTTTACCCACTGAAGTGTTTACTGCATAGAACATGGGTATGCCCCAGAATCAATCCCTCTACTAAGGGACAACTCCTTTGTGTTAGAATCCTAGTATTAACTCAATGGAATTGATACAATGCTTATTGGTTCACACATTAGAGCAAATCCTTACAAGGTGTTAAGTCACTAGTATTGGTAGAAACAATGCTTGAGTTTACACCTTTGAGAATTCACACACTGGATCACACATTGGAGTTCACAAGTACCGGAGATACACAAAACTTTGTAACTTTGTGAATTCACATCTCCCATAATCTCACTCTCAGAGGAGGAGTCAACCTTTGGGTTCACACCTTTAAGAGATCATATATAAGAAGCTCTTAGAGCTTCAGTCAGTCAGTCAGTCAGTCAGAGGAGGAGATTGAATCGGATTTGAGCTAGAGGCAGAAGCTGCAAGAGCCAAAAGACAAGCTGCAAGAGCTCTTGGAACCAAGGAGGGAGAGAGGCCTCTAAGAAAGCTAACCGGGCCCAAGGAAAGAGACAAGACTTGGAAGCGAAAATAAACGTTTGGATTTTAACAGCTGGCTGCATTTGGAGTGATTATTATATGGAACTGAAACTAAGGCTGCCTCTAGAAAACCTCCCCAAGAAACCTGCTCCCAGAGAACCATTATATTATAAAAAAGAAGAGAATACCACACCTTTGGATGACTATTGGGGGAATTTTAAGCCTAAATCTCAAAGGACTTTTTCTAGTTGTTACTTCTGACTGCTCTGAATTATAGTTCTTTGTGTTCATTTCTCTTGTTGAACCCTGAATAATAACTCATAGTTACATTCCTCCCTTGCCATTAGGACAGAAAAATTGAGTTTAATGTATTGGACTACCTGCCATCAAGGGGAGGGGGTGGGGAGAAGGAGGGAAAAATTTGGAAGAGAAAGTTTGGAAGGGTCAATGTTGAAAAATTACCCATGCATAAGTTTTGTAAATAAAAGGCTTTAATAAAATAAAATTGAGTTTAAAGAAGAGCCCAGGAAAAACTTGAAGCTCTAATTGCCTTTACATATCACTGAGTCATAACCTCCAGATGCTTTATCAGGATCCTTGCTAGGATAATTCCCCCTCCTTTTGAGTATTGGCCTTTGCTATCTCCTGTCCTCATTCTTCTTATGTTGACCCCTATCTTGTCAGGATTAAGTTATGATCCTTTCCTGGTATCATGGCTTGTCCATCCTCTCAGTGACCTTGTCTCCCTTAACTACCTTTGTTTCCCTATAAGTTTGTACACTCAGGTTATGTGTCCTGTTTGTAAACCCTATATAAGTCCCCTGCCTCAGTTTATCTGCACCGAATATCTTGGATAAGAGTCCCATCTGGTCAGCCAGCTTAAACTCCACATTAAAGATCAAAAACCAATCTCTACTTACCTCAGTTTCTCTGGTTTCACACCTTATTATTAGATTAGAAGCTCTTTGAAAACAAGGATGATCCTACTTGGTCATTGTATTACCATTGCTTCAGATGCACAAAAGATTCATTTATTCCAAAAACATTGTATTTATAGAAATGACTTTGTATTGATAACTTTTACTTTTATGTCACCTTGGTACACTGTCCTCACTGTAATCCCCTTCTCACCTCTTCCCAGAGAGTCACTGCCTGAAACAAGAAAAAAAGGAAGAAAACCACAGCTCAACAAAACTAATTAACGGGCATATTGACAAAAGTGATATTCAGTGTACTCCAGTTCTGTGAGGCAGAGGGAAGAGGCAGTCTGCTTCTTCCACTAAATAGACAGCAGTCCTTTATAATAAACATCCATATAGCACATTTAGGGTTTGTAAACACTTTATAATATCTCACGTGATTCTAATCACTCAGGCGGTACATCCTGATATTTTCACCATTTTTCAGATGAGGAAACAGCTCTCCCTGTTTCCCATGTCTGGAATACTCTCCTTCCTCATCCTGGTCTCTCACTTCTCTGGCTTCCTTCAAGTCTCAGTTAAAATCTCCTCTTCAAGATGGCTGTCCCAATTCCTTTTAATGTTAGTGTCTTCCATGTATTTATTACTATTATTTATTTTGCATTATCTTGTATCTATTTTATTTGAACATAGTTTGCATATTGTGTCTTTAGATTGTGAGCTCCTTGAGGGCAAGCACTGTCTTTTACCTTCCTTTGAGTCCCCAGTTAAAGTGCTTAACACATAACAAATGCTTAAGAAATACTTGTAAATGGAGGCAAATAGAAGTTTAGTGACTTGCCTGGGGTCCCTCAGCTAAGAAGGGTCTGTGAGGCTGAATTTGAGCTCAGGTCCCATGCTTCTTCCACTGTGCTACCTACCACAGCGGTAGACTTGGCAGAGTTCTTGGACAGCTTGTCTAGTCTGACCTCCTCATTTTAAGAATGAAGAAACTGAAATGAAAGAAAGATTAAGTAATTTGCTCAAGCACACTTGGTTAGGTCATATAGAGCAGAGTCAGGATTGGAATCCAGGTCCAGTTAACTCCAAATCCACTGTCCTTTCATTGCTCCAACTGATTGCCTCCTATGAAGTAATGGCCCAAATCTCAACAACTTTTGGTTAACCTTTTGCTTAAGGATCTGATCTCAGATATTATAATCCTCAACATAAACACTCACAGTGATCACAAAACGCAGAACTTGGGCGGTCCAATTGGACTTTCTAAGGCATGTGCTCCAAAAGCAAAGTATTCAGGAACTCTGCTTCATCATCATCATCTTCACAATCATTGCCACAATCACCAAAACTATTACCACATCATTACTGACATTCAGATATTACTTTAAAAGCCACTTGGAATTATACAAATATAGTGTCTAAAATCTATATCCTTTTTTCTTTTCTTCATTTTGAACACACATTTCTTTATGAATCATATTGGAAGAGAAAAATCAGAGTAAAGGGGAAATCCATGGGAGAGATAAAATAACAGAAAAAAGAAGTAAACATTGTTGGAATCTTTACAAACTGCTAACTCGTATTAATTAGTTCTACTTAGTACTTTGTTTCAGGTTCTGGCCCAAAACATCTTCTTGTAAGATCAGATCAATAATCTATCAACTCTAATGAGTTAGCAGTTTGTAAAGATTCCAACAAAACATAACATGTATTGATTTACATTCAATCTCCACAGTTCTTTTTTGGATGCAGATGGCATTTTCTGTCCAAAGTCTGTTGGGATTGCTTTGGATCCCTGAACCACTGAGAACTGAGTGTTTCTGAGTTGATCATTGCACATTCCTGTTATTATTGTGCGCACTGTATTCCTGATTCTGCTTGTTTTGCTCAACATCGGTTCATGTAAATCTTTCCAGACCTTTCTAAAATCAGCTTGTTCATCATGTTTTATAGAACAATGATAGTCTATTACCTTCAAATATTACTACTCGTTCATCATTCCCCAACTGATGGGTATCTACTCATTTTCCAGTTCTATCACAAAAAGAGCTGCTGCATTTTTGCATATGTGGGTCCTTAAAATATCCATATTCTTTGATGTAGAGATTCCATTACTGTTCTTATCACTCATTGATAAGAAGGAAGTCCCCAACCACATACAACAAAATATTGATACCAGCACTTTTTGTGATAGCAAAGAATTGGAAACAAAGAGATGTCCCTCAACTGAGGAATGGTTAAATGCTTCTAATATATGACTGTAATGGAATATTATTGTGGAAATGATAAATAAGATGAATATAGGAAAACATGGAAAGATCTGTATGGACTGATGCAGAGTAAAATCAGCACAAAGATTTGCAATAATTAAAAGTCAGGAGTAAATGTTACAATGAGGTCTCAGGCCAATTCCAATAGACTTGTGATGGAGAGAGCACCTGTATCCAGAGAGAAGACTATGGTTACTGAATATGGATCACAACATGGTGTTTTCACTTTTTTTTTTTTTTTTTGGTGATGGTTGTTGTTTGCTTGCTTGCTTTTTCTCTCTAATTTCCCCCCTTTTTGATATGATTTTTCTTGTGCAGCATGATAAATGTAGAAACTTGTTTAGAATTGCACATGTTTAGCCTATATATTGGATTACTTGGTGTCTAGGGGAAGAGATGTGGAGAGGGAGAAAAATATAAATCACAAGTTTTTGCAGGGATGAATACTGAAAACTCTTTGCATGTATTTTGAAAAATAAAAATAATTATTATTAAAAAAAGAGTAAATGTTGCAAAATTATAAAGAACAAGCATGGCTCAACAGAAAAGACCTGGGAGAATTCTCCCTTTCACAGCCTATTCCTTCACAGAGATGGAAGATCCCTACATGTTTGTGAATATTTTTAAAAGTGCTGTTTTATTGTGCTTATTTTTTCCTCCTCCTCTTCTTCTTCCTCCTTCTTTTGGTCTTTGAAATGTGGAGATAAAATTATCCCACCTATAATAAAAGAGACTAAAGCAAAGGTCTGATCAATGGCACTTTATTAAAGGGTCCATTATCCCCTCGAATAAAGTGGACCTCAGATCTTCCTCACAATCTGAGATGCTTCCTCCTTCCAGGGCCCTAATTATATAGGCTAGGTGTCCAGTCATTCCAGAACAGCTATGCCAAATAAAGAATAATTTCATTGAATAAGCAAAATAATATGTCAGCAGAGTCACAAGTTGGGTAAATAAGGAATAACACCACATAAGATGGACAGGATTCTCTTTAATTTGGGCAGGAAGAAATGGTAAAAAGCACTTAACATATGTATTATTTTATCCTGTGAGTTGTAGAGGGCTGAAACTCGAGTCTATGCACTGAGGTCAGGACAGCCGGGAGCACTTAGGGCTAACTACTGATTGGACAATACTCTGTGGGCATATGCTTGGTAAATGGTCCTTCCCCCTATCCTGTGCTGGCTCAATGATTGGTGTATACAGATGATTGTAGGAGAGACTTGGGGGTGGAGTAAGATGAGCAAGGGTCACTTAAGCGGTAGACAAGGAAGAAGGTGGCTGCAGAGATTCTCTTTCATCCCCTTCACTTCTACCCATATAGACCAAGAATAAAGGCTAAGGACTTTTGCTTATCCTGACTCCGGCTGATTCTGGGGTATCTGGGATGCTAGCACAGTCGTCACAGTGAGTTGAATAACTATAAGAATAAAAGTAGTTAATTTCCTTCTTATTCTTCATTTTGTATCTCCAGTACCCAAAACTATCTTGCACAAATGCTTATTGGACTCCTTAAGTATTAGTACCCCCATTTTACCGAAAAAGAAAAATGAGAACTACGGGGACTGAATGTGGATCATAACATAGTATTTTCACCTTTGTGGTTGTTTGCATTTTTCTTTTTCATTTTTTCTCTTTTGATCCAATTTTTCTTGTATAGCATTATGAATGTGGAAATACGTTTTGAAGAATTGCACATGTTTAACCTATATTGGATTACTTATTGTCTAGGGGAGGGAGAGAGGGAGAAAAATATGGAATACAAGGTTTTGCAAAGGTGAATGTTGAAAACTATTTTTGCATGTATTTTGAAAAAAAAGCTGTCATCATTTTAAAAAAAGAAAATGAAGTTTGAGGAGTTAAATGACTTAGATCATATAATTAGTATAAAAGAGCAGGTCTTTCTGATTCAAACCACACAACTTTAATGGAAGTTTCTACATAGTAGAAGTGTAAATGTTTGTTTTTAAGTGATAAAAGTTCTTATACACTTTGATCTAAAGATCCCACTAAGGCATAAGCTCAAATGAGATTTAAAAAGCCCTAAGAAAAGTCCCACGTAAACCAAAATATTCAAAACATGATTGTGAATGGTCTCCTCCAGGATCACGGTCTTGTTGTGGTGTAGGGACATGAATAGCTCAATGAAATTATGAACTATGCTATTTAAAGGGACCCAAGACAGACAGATCATAATGGAGATTTCTGACAAAAGGTGATCAACTGAAGAAGCAAATAGCACACTACTCTGGTTTCTTTGCCAAAAAAACCCCAAAAAACCCCACAACCCATCACACACCACCACCCATGGACAGTATTAAAATCATAAAAGATATGACATTTGAAGATGAGCCCCTCAGATTTGAAGGTGCCCAAGATGCTATTGGGGAAGAGTGGAGAATAACTACAAATAGTTCCAAAACTAATGAAATAACTGGACCAAAGTTGAAAGGAAGCTCAGCTCCAGATGTGCTCAGTGTCCAAAGGAAAGTCTGATGTGCTGTAATGCTCAATAGTGCATAAGAACCTTGAATGTAAGATCTATAAATATAAGATCTTATCTTACCAAGGTAAGATGGATATGGTCAAAAAGGAAATGGAAAGATTAAAAATGGCATCTTGAGTATCAGTGAACTTAAATGGAAAATAAAGGGCAGAAATGAAAAACATCTAAAAGAAAAAGAAGCGCAAGAAAGCAAAATGACTCTCTTATGAGACTTTACAAATGGCTGATGAAAGGAGGAAAGTAAAAGGGAAAGCTATACCCAGTTGAATGCAGAATTCCAGAGAACAGCAAAGAAAAACATCAAATTTTTCTTAAATGAGCAAGGCAAAGAAACAGAAGAAAACAATAGAATGAAAAAGACAGAAGATGTCTTCAGGAAAATTAAACATATCAAGGGAAAGTTTCATGCAAAAAATGGGCATGACAAAAGACAAAAATGGTAGGGACTTAACAGAAATAGAAGATATAAGAGAAGACATTGTGCAAGAATACACAAAAGAACTATACAAGAAAGATCTTAACATCATTAACAACCATAATGTGGTTACTGACCTAGAACCAGACATCCTAGAGAATGAACTCAATTGCTTGTTTCTTGGAAGGAAATCTATGGCAAATCTGGACAGCAGACTGAAAAACAGAGACATTGCCTTGATGACAAAAGTCCACATAGATAAAACTATGATCTTTTCAGTACCAATTTATGGCTGTAATAATTGGACTATTAAAGAAAGTTGAGAGTCACAAAATCAATGCTTTTGAATTATGGTGAAGGAGATGTTTGAGAGCCCCTTGAACATCAAGGAGATCACATTAGTCAATATTTAAAGAAATGATTCAAGCTGTTCACTGGAAGGTTAAATACTGAAGTTGAAGAAATTCTTTTGTCACATGTTAAAGAGATGGGACTCACTGGGAAAGACCATGATGTTGGAAAAATTTGAAGGCAACAGGAAAAGGTGATGGCAGATGATGAGATGAGTCATGGAAAGAATGAACATAAACTTGGTCAGATTTTGAAAGAGAGTGGAGGATAGAAGGGCCTAGCATGCTATGTTCCATGGGATCACAAAGCGTTCAATACAATTGAACTGAACAACAAAAACAATTTTATTACCTGAGTTGGTCTTGAAGCTGACTTATGAGAAAGATATTGCCAGTGTTTTTTTGAAAATTAAAGTGAGAGACAAAGTTCTGAGCATGACTAACTTAGTAGGTAGTGTTGGAACACACGGGAGAGCTAGCTGCTGGAGTACACGGGAGCCACCTGACAGTGGCTGCTAGAGAGGCAGTTGCTGTTCTCTGACCTCTCTGGCTGAGCTTTTCCCAGCTTATATGCAGTACACCGAGTATAAACCAATCATTATATCACTAGGGAATCATTATTTGTTGTAAGATTAAATCAATCATACTGAAGCAGAGAACTATTAATCACCATGCTAAACTAGATAACTATTGTCTTATCAATTCCACTGACTTAACACCTTGTAAGAATCTTTGTTTTAAGTACAGAGGTCTGGCCCATAACAAGGTAGACTATCAGTAACCAATAAATTAGGTCAATGGCCTCTGTCAAAGACCAAAGACTACAAGGTAGGGCTAACCAGCCTTTATGTAATTTTGGGAAGCACAAGAGAACAAAAGAACAGAAAGGGGTAGATGGGGAAACAATGTAATTGGTTACAAGGTACACAGCATCATGAAGATGGGTATCAACATGACCGATCACACCGAGGAAAATTGGCTTAACAGCCAAGTGAGGTTGGTAAACACCTCTCTGTGTGGTTAAGGAATGCTTGATTGATTTATCTGTACCCTGAGGAAATTGTGAGTAGACCAAAAATAGCAGAGCTGGCTCCTAGAAGAATTTGTTAGGGAGATAAGACTTTCCTTAATTGTTCAAGGACAGGCAAGAATGGACAATATGTCTTGTGGAAACATACCTGATCAGTTTGTAGGTCTTTAAAGATAACTAGTTGGTGTCCTGGATTTTAGTTCCCTCCATTATGTATAACTCTAATCTTACTCCAAGAGAAAACAATTTCTGAACTCAACTCAAGGACATAGAAAGAGGACTAAAGCCAATATGGAATCAATTACAATAGGAAATCAACACAATTTAGAATCAATTACAAAGCAGAATTAATTTGAACTTACCAGTTCTTTATGAAGGGAAAAAAAAAGATCTATACAAAACCCTAGTACTCTAGAACATTGGAGAACAAGAATTAAGAGAATCTTGATCTTCTCATGACCAGAAATGCTGCCTCCTTCTAGGGCCCTATTTTTATAGGACTAGATGTCCAGTCATTTAGAAACATCTATACTAAATACAGAATAATTCTTTTGATTGACATATGATGCACAAGTTAAAATAAGCAAAAATAATGTAAGCAGGGTCACAAAGTGGATGAAGTAAGGAATATCTCCATACAAGATGGGCTGGCTTCTCCTTAGGTTGACTAGGAGGAAATGGTATAAGCTATCAAAAACTGAGCGATCTAAGTGGTCGCAAAATGGTCACTTGCTCTTATTGAGCAAGGGATTGATTTGGAGGTACAAAATATTTTGGGGGAACTTTCTGTGCAGTCATCATCTCTGCCTGACTGAGCTTGGACACCATGATGAAGAAAAACAAAGGTAGAGTTAACTTCCCATAAGTAAGCACCTAAACTTAGAATGTGCAGCTCACAGTTCTGGGGCCTTATATACAGAATTTTGATATGATTCTATTAAATTAATACTTATTTGAATAGAGTAGGGGTCCAAATAAATCATTTCTCACATCCTTCCCTTCTTTGGATTATTACAATCTGAATGCATGGAGGTCAGTCCTCCATGGTAATGCAAAACCAGAAGGGAGCAGTCCCCTTAGTGAGGCACAAAGTTGTCATTAAAAAAGAGGGAAATAGGCATAACTTACAACATATTGATAATGTTCCATTTATTAAACATTAACTCATAATATACTAAATATAAAATGAATATCTGAGATTACTTTCACTAACCAAGAGGTACCTCTCCTGGTAAAGAAAATAAAATTTGGTTTGCTACTTTTGGTAGCAGAAATATAAGGAAATCATTAAAGACTAATTATAAGACATGATTAAGGTCAAACTGTTTGCCTATGATGTATGCAAATGTTATTAAAAGTAGTAATTATTACTTCTTGTTATTAATAGTATTCTTAAAACGATTATCATTATTAAGAAAGTTTGTGACTGACTTGTGTATGGTGGGGTGATTCTTAAAAACAAAACAAAACAAAATTGTGTAGGAAAGAATAAAAAGCAGCAATTATCTCATAAAAATGGGTCATGAAAGGAAGAACTAATACAGAAAAAACAAGTGGTGGTAAAGACCTCATAATGCTGGTCTTTCTCTACCTGAGTTGAAGAGGAAACAACATTTACAACTGAAGGATCCTAGAAGCCTTCTGAACTTCTAGAAAAGTAAGGAAATTGGAGGGATAGAGTTGGGGAAGGTCTTTTGTATAGAATAAGATCAGGAGACCTGGAAGAGAAGATAAAGGTGAGGATTTTAGAGGAGTGGCTAAAAGAAAGAATAAGAGGGCAAGAGGAAAATATAAAGCAGCAGGGATAGGAAAAAAAAAAAAGAGGTTAAGAAGAAAAATAATAAAAATAAGATAGAAGGAAATTCACAGAATAATTAGAACTTTTGTCAAATCTAGAAGAATGAATCATTCCTCAACTGTAATTCAATAAATGACATGAACAGTGAAGAAATCAAAACAATTTATAGTAATACAAAAATTCTCTAAATCATTACTGATTAGAAAGATGCAGATGAAAAATAACTTTGAGATATTACAACTACCAGATTGGCTAAAAAGATAGAATGGAAAAGTGACAAATGTTGAAGAGGGTGTGCAAAAATTGGGGCATTAATTCATGTAAAAGGAAACAATTATTTTAGAGAGAAATCTGGAATTATGTCCCAATGATTGGGCATGATTAGGGATAAATATGTTCTAAAATATTTATAGTAGGGGCAGCTAGGTAGTACAATGGATAGAGCACCAGCCCTGAAGTCAGGAGGACTAGAGTTCAAATCTGGTTTCAAACATTTAACACTTCTTAGCTGTGTGGCCCTGGGCAAGTTACTTAACCCCAATTGACTCAGCCAAAAAACAAAAAAAAAAAATTATAGCAGCTTTCTTTGTGGTGACAAAGAATGAGAAATGGACGAGATTCCCATCAATTGGGAATGGCTGAACAAATGGTGGTATATGATTGTGACAGAATAAAACTACTACAAGAAATGATGAGCTCAAGATTTTAGAAAAACACAGAAAGACTTGCACAAAATACTGAAGAGTGAAATGAACAGAACCAAGAAAATACTGTATACAGCAACAGCAATATTGTTTTAAGCATGACTTTTGAGCAAATATGTTATTTTGTCTGCTATACATATCCAGATTAACTATAAAGGGCACATAAAAAAAAAAAAAGTTTTATCTGTATCCAGAGAAAGAGTTGACAAATAGATGTATGTATAGAATAATTTTCCAGATATATGCCTACTTGTCTTTAATGGTAGCCATATCCACAGGAGAATGGAAGAAAAAATTTACTTGATGATTTTGTTGTATATTTGAAAGGAATAGTAAGTTATGTACAGTAGAGTTGGAGTTTTCATGTATAGTCATCTTTTTATTGTACTATGTTATAAAAATGCTTGTTTTATTCATAAATTAAAAAGAATATTCAAAAGCTGGATTGTCACTTAATATATTAAATAACAATAAAGATCTTGGCAACTGATCCCATCACTTCCTGACAAACAGAAGGGAAAGAAACAGAAGCAGTGTCAAATTTCATATCTTGGTCTAAGAGATCACTGTACAAGCACAGTGATGAAATTAAAAGATGCTTGCTTCTTTGAAGGAAAACTATGGCAACTTTGGACAGCATACTAAAAGGCGGAGACATCACCTTGCCAACAAAAATCCAAATATTCAAAGTTATGGGTCTTCCAGAAGCATGACTATGAGAGCTGCAGCATAAAGAAAATTGACTGCCATAGAAGCAATACTTTAAAACTGTTGTGCTGGAGAAGTCTTTTGAAAGTTCCTTGAACAGAAAAAAAAGGTGAAATCAGACAATATTTAAAGAAATTAATTCAGATGATTCACTGTAGGGTCAAAGACTGAAACTGAAACTTTTTTGGCCACATAAAGAAAATATAAGATTCATTAGGAAAAACACTGATGCTGGAAAAGGCAGAAGGAAAAAGGAGAAGGGGAAGGCAGAAGATGAGATGGATAATACCATGGAAACAATGAACATGAACTTGGAAGACATTGAGAGAAATTGGAGGATAGAAGGGTGTCATGGTATGGTTCATGGGGTCCCAAAAACCATGACTGACTGAATTCACAACTAATGTTCTATAAGCTTACAGCCTCCTTTAAAATGAAACTAAGGGCAGCTAGAGCCTAGAGTTTAAAATCAGGAAGATTCAGCTTTACATCCTCCCTCGATCCACACATGGGTTTGCTAAGAGTCATACATGACAGAAATGGCTGAACAAGTCGTGTAAGACTGCTATGATGGTCTCAAGACAATCAGGTTTCCCTGAATTACAATGGTTTCCATGCATAGATTCTATAAGCTAATGAGTTCTTCAGGAGACTGCATAAGTGGTCTGAGACCACCAGGTCTAATTGTTACAAATAAAATCAAGTTAAATGAGATGCAAAACTCAGAACATTAGCAGTTTATTAGGTAAGCATGAATTTACTAATAAAGAAAGCCAATGACTTTCCCATCAACTCTTCAAAGACCTGAATCATTAAAGGCACCCTCCCCTAATTTTAAAGATAGATCAAAGAACAGACATTGGTAGGTGATGAAAACAATATAACTGGGTAAAAGTTTGAAATTAGGGCTGATAACAATTCTTCTTTTCATCTTGAAAATGCTGATATCATCCACCCTGGATCTTACAGAAATAACTAATGTTAGATAATAAATTTCCTCTAAATGTACAAAAACATCTAGAGATAATGACTTCTTAAAGCATCATCCTGACTAGTAGAGATGACAACAGATGTCCTAGAATTGAACCAGAATAGTTAAAAAGGCAAGGCAGAGCTGTGCAAAGTTATTAGCCTCATTCATTCCTCTAGATTAATCAAAGTCAAATGGCAAGACATAGGTCAAGGCAACTGAGGATGCTCCCTGCTCCCTTTCTACCTTCAGATCACATCTGAAATATCATGTTCATCTCTAGGCACTGGAGTTTATGAGATTATCTTAATAAGCTTTTATTAAGCACATACTATTTTCTAGGCACTGAGCTAAGCATTGGGGACACAAAGAATGGCAAAAGAGAGTCCCTGCTCTGAAGGAGCTCACAATCTAATGGAGGAGACAACAAGGAAATGAATATGGAAAAATAAGGTAACTATTTCTATCTATCTATGTTAAATTGGCTATAATCAAGAAGAGACATTGACAAATTGGAATAGGCACAAAGAATGGCCATGAATATAACGGAGACCAGCCAAATGAAGAGAAATGGAAAGATCTGAGGTTACTTATCCTGAAAAAGAGAAAACTTGGGGAGCAAGATGAAATACTCTTCAAATATCTGAAAGGCCATCACATTTAGGATGTATCACACTCATTGTGCTTGATTCCAGAGGCAATATCTAGGATCTACAAGAACAAGATGCCAGAGGTAGATTTCAGCTGGATGTGATGAACAATGTCTTAATAATGGACTGCCTTTCTAATGAAATCTTTCTTCCTAACAGTGTTTGCCTTTTCTGGCAAAGAAAAGCTCTTCTGACTTATTCGTATCGTCCCTCTCCAGTATGGATTCTCTGATGTACAATAAGACTGTACGTACGTGTAAAAGCCTTTCCACATTGATTACATTCATAAGGTTTCTCTCCAGTGTGGATTCTCTGATGCTCAACAAGACTGTACGTACGTGTAAAAGCCTTTCCACACTGGTTACATTCATAAGGTTTCTCTCCGGTGTGGGTTCTCTGATGTGCAATAAGACTGTACATCTGTGTAAAACCCTTTCCACACTGGTTACATTCATAAGGTTTCTCTCCAGTGTGGATTCTCTGATGTGCAATAAAACCAGCCCTCCATGTAAAAGCTTTTCCACAGTGGCTGCACTCATAAGGTTTCTCTCCAGTGTGGATCCTTTGATGTACAATAAAATATCTCCTCTCTGTAAAAGTCTTCCCACATTGATCACAATTATATGTTTTCTCTCCAGTATGGATTCTCTGATGTTGAACAAGACTCTCCTTCCAAGTAAAAGTCTTTGCACATTGACTGCACTCATAAGGTTTCTCTCCAGTGTGGATTCTCTGATGTTGAACAAGACCATATTTCCACGTAAAAGTCTTACCACATTGACTACATTTATATGGTTTCTGTCCAGTGTGGATTCTCTGATGCTTAGCAAGTCTGGAGCTGCATCTGAAAGCCTTTCCACATTGATTACAGTCATAAGGTTTCTCTCCAGTATGGATTCTCTGATGTGCAGTAAAACCAGGCTTCTGTGTAAAAGCCTTTCCACACTGATTACATTTATAAGGTTTTTCTCCAGTATGCATTCTCTGATGTTTAGTAAGATATCTCTTCTCTTTAAAAGCCTTTCCACATTGATTACATTCATAAGATTTCTCTTCAGAGTGGATTCTTTTATGTACAGTAAGACTCTTCTTATATTTGAAAGTTTTTCCACATTGATTACAGTCATAAAGTTTCTCTCCAGTGTGGATTTTCTGATGTTCAAAAAGATGAGCCCTTTGTGTAAAAGCCTTTTGATGTTTTTTGTTGTCATAATGTTTCTCTCCAGTGTAGGTTCTCCCATGTATAGCACAGATTTTTCTCCAATTGAAATCACAGGGCCCATCACTCATGAATCTTTGCTTGTGAGTTTCTTCCACAGAAAGGCTTAATGCTGCAGTAATGTCCTTCCTTTCAAGTCTTATTTTTCCTTCTGAGAAAACAAATAAACAATATAACACATACAGATCATACACACACAGACACATACAGAGATAGAAACACACACCCATGCACATTTACATCCCCTTCCCACCATTAGCAGAGTAGGAACTCATTTACTTTTTATTTCCCTGGGAAAAGAAAAATCTACAACGGGCAGAACCCATCATTTTAAAATGTCATTTGCTCACATCACAAGGATAATTTTATTTACCAAGAGCTTTACCCATGATGACAATTGATTCTCACAAGTCTGTAATATAGGCAGGACCATCATTCTCATCACATTCACAACTCAGGCTGTGAGCTAAAAATGGTTGAGGGACTTGACCCAAATATCACAACTGAGACTACAATTCAGATCCTATGAATGAGCATGCCCATAGTGCTTGAAAATTTGTCTTAACTTTCAATCTTCCCCTTTCATTGTCTACATTTTCAATCTTCATATATACAATGCCATTTGGTGTACTTATGCTAAATACTGAAATTATTTCATGATCTATTCTACCTGTAAGCATACTGAATTTCCCTGATGATCACTTTCAGCCCTATTTTTTCAGTTGCATTATTTGAGGTCATGGGCAGAATATCAACACTGTTTTTTTTTTTAATTTACCTGAGGCATAAGTGGTTTTTTTGAGATAGCTATTATTTATTTCTTTTTTAAAATTATCTTTAAATGCCTATATGCACTAAAATAAAATTAAAAATTTTCTAACAAATACATTTTGCAAAGAAAGCATGGAATTTCCTATGTCTGAAAATGTGTGTCTCTTTGGACAGAAAATGCCATCTGCAACCAGAAAAAGAACTAAGGAGAATGAATGTAAATCAATACATGCTATGTTCACTTCTTTTTTTCTGTTTGTTTTTTTTTTTTAATCTCTCCCATGGTTTTTCCCTTTTGAACCACAATTCTGCTAGGTTTCTCCTCAGTGAGGATAGTTCAGGAGGTATTGAGTCATTGATACTACTGATGTATTTTTAGGTAATCTCTTCAACTGTAGATGGATATTGTTTGAATTAGCCTTTATCATGTATTGCTAATTCTTCTTTTCTACTACCCTATTGGCTCTGCTGAAGAGTTTGCTTATCTGCAGTTCCCCCCCACAAAAAAAAGCGGGGGGTGAGGGGGAGAGAGTTTTCCAAAGTCCTGCAGTATATAGAGGGCCACAGATAGTGGGGGAACTCTGGGTAAAACTCTTTAGCCCAGAAGGAACCTGCTGACATTGTCTGGTGTGGCTTCCCACCTCCCTTTGGTGTTCGCACCCTTCCTGAGAAGTCAAGGAGGGTGTGACCACCTATGTTCTATTTAAAGCAAGGGATACTTACAGTAAAGAGGTATTTACAGATCAATAGCAGGGTGCTTATAGTTAGCACTTGTTCAGTGTGATGTGATAATGTAATGGTTCTGTAGTTGGCACATGCTTAGTGTGCTGTAATGATGTAAGCATACTAAAGTATTTAAAGGCTGAAGAGGACTAGGAATAAAGACTCTCCATCTTTGACCATCCTCCTGGTGGCTCTCTTGCCTCCTTCACTCTTCCACTAAGACCAAGGCTGGTCCTGAGATCTTCCAGAGAGCTAGCCTGGATAGTACATTTTGGCGCACAAAGTGAGGCTCTAGAAAGCAGGACACTACACTGAAGTTAATAAATCTGAAGTTTCAATCAAAAAAAGAAAAAAAAAAGAAAATGTGTGTCTTATAAAGGAACTTGAGTTCATCATCCTTTGGGATGGAAGTGGACAGCATGTTTCACTATTGATTTTATTGTACCCCTTCCCCTTTAGAGATTCACAAATCCCTTAAAAGATTGAAACAATGGTCCAAGGAATTTCACCTAAAAATGATCACCAGCTTGTCCAATATGATTACAAAGATATTTATCTAGGACTAAAAGTATGTGCACATTTCAACCATAACAGCTGTCTTTTTGTGATGATTCCAAGTTATCAGGATCAGGAATACATTGTTTTGGGGGGGATTATGCAGTAACTATATCAGACTCTGACTGCATTGAAGAGAAACAAAGTCTTTCAGATTCTCAACTTGACATCAAATTGTTCCAGAAGTTCTAGGAATGTTGGCCATTCTTTTGCAAATGATTATAGGCCTGCAAAGTCCCTGAGTGGCTCTCTCACTGCACCAAAGCAGTTCTCTCATTCCTGGGTTATCTAGTAATCACATCTGACCAAACCTGTAATCACCAGATCAAGATATTACTTGGATTTGTATTCTTGCAGCAGTGCTGGCAGCCTACTTGAAAAACCATGGTCACTAGGAATGCACAGTCTAGGCCATCATGAAATCATTATTGAAGACCACCGCCTTTCTACAAAAAAATCCTTCAAATGCCATTCATTGAAATACTAAGGTTGTTTTCTAATTTCAATTTATCCTCTGTTTATGTTACTCCTCTTCTATCTGGCAGCTTCTCAAAGAAACTGATTGACAACATGGATTAGTCATTCAGTAAGTAGAATTTCAGTGAAAGTATAGTCAGTTTACCAAGTGATAGAAAATATAAAGTTATGTCTGAGGAAATTCTATTCTTTCATAGATTTTGCTGATAAACATTATTTAAAAAACCAAAGTAATATTTGCAATTGACCTTCAAGTATATTTATCATTTGATGCAACTCTTGTCATGAGCCAATAGAAAAATAAATTTTTTTAATAGTAATCAGCAATTCACATTTTGACTGGTTAGAGTTTACAGAAATGAATCTTCATCCCTCAGTAGGGTCTTGTCCAATTCTCCTTCCATTTTCTACCTCATACACGTGTGACCATTTTTACCATATTCTTTTTAAAAATCTGAATACAACTGGTGGTGCATGGAATAAAACACTGAATATCAAATCACAAAGAACTGAGTTTTAATCCTTCTTTAGAAAGAAGGCAAGTCACAGGACCTCTATTTCTTTATCTTGTTTCTTTATCTGTAAATAGGTATAATAATAACACCTAACTCTTAGGGTTTTGATGAGGACAAAATGAGACAGTATTTACACCGGACATGACGTATAGTAGGTACAGTATAAATGCTAGTTACCACTTTTATTTGATTTTGAATATTTCCTCTCCAATTCTGCTCTCCTTAAACCATTATTATCCTCATTCCTTGTATTCTTTTATTTCCCTGTTGAAATAAATTTATTTCTATTCCAAAACATTCTTTTTTTCCAGTCTCAGATCTCATTTGTCTATGAGATTTTGAGTTCCCTGACAGCAGAGACTTACTCTCCTTGCAATCTTCATGGCTTAGCCCAGTGCCTAAAACAGAAGGTGCTTCATCAGTGCTTCTTGATTCCCTGGGTGGGCCCTTTACTGATAACAGACCACAGCCTCTAACTCTACTTCCTGCATTCTATTCCCTCTTAGTCGTTGAATGAATGGTCAGGCCTCAGTCCTGTTTCTGTCCCTTCCTCGTACTCAATCACTTGGAGGTAATCACCTTTGTCAAGTTCTACTCCTGATGGACTCTGACCATACCCAATACTGAAAATAACATGGGCTTCTTTGTAGGCTCCTGAAAGGTCTCATAATATAAGGATACCAGGGTCCTGTCTCTGTCCCCAGTTTCCTAACCTGATGTGGTGGTCACCTACAAAAACCTAGCCAATGATCCCCCAGGAATCTCTATTAAGCCATAGGGATCAGGGAAAGGCTTTGGGTTGATGACTTGTGAAAAACGTAGCCTTAGAAGACAAGTTCCATGTCATCTTCTCTCCTTCTCAAATGTTGCTAAATGGAGAGAGAGAAAATCATGAAACCAGGATACTAGTCCACTACAAATTTAAGCTCTGAAGTCTCACTTGGGTCCTATCTGAACAGAATTCCAAATTGGGTCTTCCCACCCCCAAATCTATTACTTGCTTCATCACTATGATACTTAACAGCCTCATCGTCACAACTCTCAATTATCTGCTTTCACCTCACTCACCTGGACAGCAGCTCCTCGGGCTCTTTTGGTCCTGCCTCCATGATGCTTCTTTTTGCTCAAAACAAGAGATTACTTCTCTGGAAACTGGAAGCCCTGAATATGGGGAGACACTGAGAGATGAGCTTGCAAAGAAACTTGTAATTGAATTCTTTTTAAGGAAAGGCAGTCAAACCCAGAGTTGCTCCATTTTGAATTCTCTCCATCATGTTCACATACATGAATCTTTAATAGTACTTGTAATGCAAGTAACCCAAAATAGGACAAACCACATTACCCTGTTGTGGCAACTGGTTCTGAGAAAGCATCAAATCCTCTGCTCCCCATCCTGTCAAGATCCATTCTGGTAGAAACATCTAATTTCAAAATTCAAAATTTCAAAACTGGCTAAAATGAGTTGTACAAGACCTAGCTAGAGCCCCCAAAACAGGGAATTGGATGAACCAGCTTTTTCCCTATTCCCCTATCATGTTTCTTACTCTCTGAAACCTACATAAACCTTGTATGCTGTTTATTTGGTAGTCTTGGGAAGTCACCTCTTTAGATGAGATTCTTCTGCTGGAAAACTCAATAAATCCCAGTTGTTCCAAATTCTACTGCTTGGCCAGTCTGTTATTCCAGGAAATGCCAGGAGCATGCAAGCTAAGACCACAGGTTCATTCCTGGGACTCCTCAACTATAGTCTCATAACATTTATTTTCTGAGTTTAGGAGGCTAGAAAAGAAGATCATGGAACCAGGAAGTAAGCTGAAAAGTTGATCTCATTGCACCTTCTTCACAGGAGGATGGACTCATTGCACACTCTCCATTAAGTAGAAGCAATTGATAGTGTAGTGAAAAGAGCCCGGGATCTAGAGTCAGGAATGCTAGGGTCTAAATCAGCCTCAGACAGTTACGAACTTTGTGTTCCTGGAAAAATCACTTAACCTTCATTTGTCTCAGTTTCCTCAACTGTCAAATGGGAATAATACTATCACCTTGTTATAGGCCAGAACTCTGAACTTGAATCAAAAGATTTTTACAAGGTGCTAAGTCTGTGGAATTGATAGAGACAATGGTTGTTTAGTTGGTGCTTAACAGTTCTCTAGCTCAGTACAGGTACTAAATACTTAATATAGTTCCACAAGATTCACTCCTATGATAAGAGAGCACATAAGCTCGGACAAACTCAGCGAGAGACAGAGGCCAGAGAACACAGAAGGCTGGAGGCTGAAGCACAAGCCCCTGGACTGTTCATTCACTTTATCTCACACCGCCTCGGTGGCAGGCTCTCCTCCTTCACTTCTCCACTGAAACCAAGACTCCGAAGGCCTCCAGAAAACTAGCCGAGCCCCAAGTGAAGGAGCTAGGACTTTGAAAGAGACAATAAAGGATTTGGACTTTAACCCCTGGCTGCTCGGGTGGTGATTACTGAACTGAAACGAAGCCTGCTCCCAGAGACCCCAAGGAAACCTCAACAGAGAACATTACATCACCTAACCAGGAAGATTACTATGGGATGAAGTGACATAATAACGTAAAGAAACTACTTGGCACAGCATCTGGCAAAAAGTAGTTCAAAACAAATGCTTATTCCATTCTCTTCCTTTCCCACCACCTGCACTGGAATTTTAGGGCAACGTGAAGGAAGGTTAAGGGCAAAGCTCCTACACTGAACACATCTGGGAGCTGTCAGCTAGAAATTGATGCTTGTTAAAAAAGAATATTTTAGGGCCATCCCAAAGAGGAAGGTGTTGCAAGGAAAAGCAGCCTGAAAAAGTTTCAGAGATCTGGCAGAAATAATCATGTCCAGATTGAGGTTAGACCAAAGGATCTCTGAGATTATTTGTTGAGATGCTTCCTTATTGATTGCATCTTTCACCTGAAGCTCTCCAGATTTAGTAAGAGATAGCTTCAGGACCAATAAAGGAAATCCTTGGGTTCCTATCACACAATGCAAGGACTTTCTATAGGAAAACCAAGAAGTAGGAGAACCCTGTGTCTTGGAGATAGGACACCAGCAATTTTCTCTCTCTAGTAATGGATAAAATGCTCAAAACTTTGCCCACTAGGAAATAAAGATGTCTCCTTTGATTGCAGTCTCAGTGAAACTAGAAGAACTATCCTTACCCAGAGAGAGCAGGTTCCAGGCATTCTCCAGCATGACCTCCTTGTACAACTCCTTCTGAGGAGGGTCCAAGAGCTCCCACTCCTCCTGAGTGAAATCCACAGCCACATCCCTGAATGTTACCAAGTCCTAAATTATCAAAAGTCATAGGGTTTAGAGCTGAAAGACACTTCAGATTTAAATAGTCTAACCTTCGTTAATTTACAGAACAAAACTGAAATACAGAGAAGGGATTTGCCCAAAAGTCATACCCTTTATGCGTGTTGGAGTCAGCTCTTAAAACACAGTCATGTGGTTTGAATTTTGAGAAAAGCATTTTGTATGAAGAATTGGAATAAAGCTGACAAATGTCTTACGGAATGCATCAGGAAGACTCAGTAGAGAAAGCCTGCGTTCTATCTGTGAGGTAGATGGATCTGTGGGAAAGGATGAGAGTCTTCCTCATCAGAACTGATACAAGTGATATGTTCACTTAAAAAAAATAATTCCTTTTTAAAATTTATGTGTTTGTGCCCATAAATCTGGGATTTGTTTTCTTTAATATTGAATGGAGTTATAGGAAGTTTTACTTAAATACAAGGAATATAAATAGAAAACTTAAGGATCAGAGGAAGGGAAAGTCCTAGATCAAATTTATATTATTTACATATATATGTATATACACACACACACCACACTCTACATATTCAGAGAACTTCTATACCCTTTCAGATGTACATATTATTTCTTTTTTCAACCCAGATGACATTACCAGCTCACCACCCTTACTTTCTTCCTCTATATTAGTTCTTTTCATGTCACACATTATAATATAATTTCTTGCTTTGCCTTTTCCAATCCAATTCTGTTTTTAAGAAGTACCCCATCATATATAACTCAACCATATTTTTTTTCATACTACTGATGGTTTTGACATACCAATACTATATATACATAGTTTGACTTTAATGAGTGCTTTATAATTAGTCTTTAATGTTTTCCTTATATTTCTTCTGGATCTTTTATATCAACATTTCCAATGAATTCTGCTCTTTTTTTTTTTTTTTTTTTGTTATGGTTAAAAATACCTGAAAGTCTTTTAGTTTATCAAATCACCATTTTATTTTTCATTCAGAATTATACTCAATTTTGCTGGTTAAATTGTGTCTGGATGCAACCATAGCTTTTTTGCTCTTTGAAATATAACGTCCTAAGACATTGCTAGATTTTACAGAATCCTGATTGTATTTCTGCATTATTTAAACTGGCTTTTTTCCCTTTTGTTCCTTGAAATATTTTCTCCTTAATCAGGTAGTTTTGAACCTTGGCTATGGAATTCTTCTAAATTTTTTCCTGGGATATCTTTCAGATGGATTGGTAGATTCCCCCTCCGCCCCTTACTTTACCCTCTTGTTCTAGAACTTCAGGGCCATTTTCCTTAATAATTTTTAAGTAATAAGTGATAAATTCTAAAGAAAATTATGTTAACAGCATGTGAGAATCTGGCAGGTTTCTGGGGGAAAATCCTTTACTGTGATCATTTAGAAGAGAATAAAGTTAAAGATAGATCTAGGTTGCATTGTGAATGACTGAAATAAAGTTTTATTTGGAATGAAAACACAAAGAGGAAAACATAAAACATAAAAAGCTATTCTTGGGAATCTGGACTATGGTGAGTGGTAAGACATACTTCCCCACCAAGTAAAGTTACTTGTTGTTACATTGAGGATTTGCGGTTACTCTGATGTGTCATAGCCAGATTATGCCTTTGCTTTATGATTACTTTCATTTGTCTATGATATATATTCATTACAAAATTACAAAACTAATTACCTAAAAATAAGAGTAACTATAATGGAGAAGGACAAGCTCGGTGCCACAATGGATAGAGCACTGAACTTGCAATCAGGAAGACTTATCTTCATGAGTTCAAATCTGGCCTCTGAAAGTTACTAGCTGTTTGAACCTGAATAATACAATTAAACTCCTTTACCTCAGTTTCCTCGTTTGTAAAAAGAACTGGAGAAATTATTGGCAGTTTAGTACCTTTTGTCAAGAAAACCCTATTTAGTTTACTAAAATGTGGAATATGACTGAAATCAATGAATAGCAACAGTGATGGTAGCAGGGGTAGTATCTCAATTGCTTTAAAAAAGAAAGCAATAGAAGGGAGGATGCTGTGAAGGTAGCAAAAAAGATCAGAAAATGCCATGCCAAGTTCCCCATTATTCCTCCACAAAGCAAAATTGTACCTCAGGGAAATGTAGACTAGTGAAAAAGAAATAAGACTTTGGATAGAATAGGGTTCTTCTGGGGAAAATTGAGAAGATCCAAAGAAAGATTCCAGAATTGAGGTTTAGACAGCATGATTATAAACAGTTCTAGGCTAGCTCTGCAGAAACAGCAAGTAGGGAACCCTGGGGCTAGCTGGTTTAGGAGGTAGCCTCAGCTTAAACTATAGAAACTTTCACATCCTGGATAGCATGGGGAGTCAGGGGCATTATGAATGCAGGTCCAGCTGTGGTCCTGGGATAGAAGGAAACATACTGGGTGCAGGAATGGTGAGACAGGGATGCTGCTGAATGCAGGTGGATGTAGGAAGGGGTATCTTGGTTTGAGGTTCCATGTCAAAAGGGAGAGCTGAAGTGAAGTCAGAAATACTATCTTCCCTATCCCAGGATTAGAGACACTTGTACTAATAATCTCTCTCTTTAAAAAAAAAAAAAGAGTAGGCAAAGGAGAAAGATCCCAACCACTGAAACTTACTATGGGAATAAGGAAAACCAGTGTTCCTCTTCAGAGGAGGAGAGTGAAGTAAAAAAAAAAGCCTCTCCTACCCCAGAGAATAATGTTAAAGGGCTACCTGACCAGAAAGAATTTACAGAAGAACTCAAAAAAGGTTCTAAAAATCAAATGAGATTGAGGGAAAACTTAAATAAATAAATAAGAACTATCCAAGAAAAACAGGATTATGAAAAGAAAGACAACCAACTAGAAAAGGGGAGCCAGCATCTTAAAGAAGAAAATAATTTTTTGAAAATTATTATTGGGCAAGGAGAAGCCAATGAAGCTATGAAACCAAGAAATAGCGGAATAAAATATAAAGAATGAAAAATTAAGAGAGAATGTGAAACATCTTATAAAAAAAGCAACAGATCTAGAAAATATATCAAGAAGAAAAAACATAATAATTGAACCATCTGAAAGCTGTGACCCCTCCCCCCCAAAAAAAAGCTTAGCACGATAATGTAAGAAATAATCAAAGACCATTGTGATAGAATAACAGGCAAATGTAGAAACAGAAAACACCCACCAATCATCACCTCAATGAGATCCCATAAGGAAAATATATAAGAACATTATTGCTAAATTTTGAAACTACCAGATTAAAGAGAAAATCTTGCAAGAAACAAACAAACAACAACAACAACAACAACAAACCCAATTCAAATATGCTGAAGCTACAATTAGAATTACATAAGATTTATTAGCAAGTATAATAAAAGGTTAGTTACTTGGTTTTTGTCCTTCATTCTTGAAGAGGACCAAAATAACATCACTATTGTAGAGTCGAGTTACAGTGTGTTGACTGTGGCTGATCAGACCAATATGAGCTTGAAATGCTCTGCCATAAGCTGAACACAAATAAGAATAAAAGGTTCTGTAATACTATATATATTCACAACCAAAAAAACTAGGGTTGTGGCCAAATATATCATATACAGCAAAATTAAATGTGATACTGAATTTTTAAAATGGACATTCAATGAACTCTCAGACTTTCAGAATTTTATCATCCCCATATCTGAACTCAATAGAAAATTGTCATATGACTAAATATCAAAGATTAATTTCAAGGGACTTAAACTGACAAATTGTCTATATTTTATATGTGAAAATGTAAACCGTAAGTCTAAGACTGACATCAATAATTAGTTCAAAAGAAAGACTGGGGTAAAGGTGAATAAGATCTGACTCTAAAAAACAAAATTGTCTTAGAAAAGGTAAAAATAGTAATTATACTATCTGATTGAGGTACAGAGGAAGAAATGATATAGAGGCACTAGATGGGGGAAGAGGGCTGGTACATATATATGTATGTATCCTCATTATCATTCTTTTTTAAGCCTCCCACAGGCATGCTTTACCACTATGGAGCATGGCTATGAACTCCAAACCTTCTTTTCAGGAGAATGCTCACCTCAGATGTTTCCTCAAGTCTGGCTCTACTTTTTTGGGACTTTTCTGATTGACTAGGCTTTTCCAACCAGACCTCTTTTTAATTTTTTGGTAACTTTTGTCTTCTTTTGTTAATTGCTGGTACCTCATTGCTAAGAGAAAAAAAGAGAAACAAACAAATCTGGAATCTGCTAAAGCAAGCCTCTCCAAAGAAAACAAAAAAAAGTAGAAGAGAAAAGGGAAAAAACAAAATAAAGGTCACACAAATAAAAGAAAAACAATGACAACAACAAAACTAGAACAAAATCTGCCCCTTGAGGAAGCAAACATACTGAATTCAAAAATAGGATGTCCACAGAACAACAACAACAACAAAAGTGAAAATATGTTGTGATCCACACTCAGTCCCACTCTGGGGGCAGATAGCTTTCTTCATCACAAGACCACTGGAACTGGTCATCTCACTGTTGAAAAGATCCACATCTGTCAGAACTGACTATTGTATAATCTTGTTGCTGATTTTTTGCTTGATTTTTAAAATTCTTTTTGAGCTTGAGAACAATTGGTACTTCCTTCAATACAGAGGCATTTTGTCACTGTTGTCCTCTTTTGAGTTTGTGCTTTGATCTTTTGCCAACAGGAAGAGTTCGTTTTAGTTTTTTGCTCATTTTTAACAGTTGCATCCTGCTACTAAGGTACAGGGGATACTGTCCCAAGCTTCTTGTGCTAGGAGATAGGGCTGATCACTAGCTTTTAAGCTCTGGGGTCTCAGGTGCTGGTGGCTTGCTCACTGGTCCAGGATGGCCTGGTACAGTCATACCTATTGTGCTGGAGTTCTGATGCTCCTGATTTGCCTTCTATGTGGGGCTGAAGGCCCACAGCCAGTATGTCACTGGTCTGCAGAACCATGACTGAGGGTCCTCAGTTGCTGACCTGTGCTATGGCTAAGAGCCTCCTGCTGGCTTGTGCCTGCACTAGGCTGTGCAACCCTTCTTATCCAAGTGAAACAGACCTTGCCTGAAATCCTTCTCAGTTATCTTAAGATGGAAAATTGCATAACTTTTCTAGCTTTTGTCATTCCAGAATCTATTTAGAGACTTGATTTAGTGTTGTTTCTGAGGGAAACTAGGAAGAACTCAAGCAACATCCTGGTTTCTCTCTACCATCTTGGTTCTACCCTTGAATATAGCTTTTTCTTAGTGGTTTATGGCGCCCTTCCAAAGACTGACCATATATTAGTTCATAAGCTTTCTGTTTCAAAGCACAAATATTAAAATTATCCTTTTCAGACCATAAGGCAAAAAAAAAAGTATATTTAACAAGGGGATCAAGGAAACTTTAAAAATAATTGAAATTAATCTTAAAAAATGTGTGAGGCAAAGAACAAATACAATTAATGATTTGATTAAAGAGAATGAAATTGAAAAAATATATTAAAAACCTGAGAAATCCAATAAAAGCAGTGAGAGGAAACTTTTTCTCTCTAAAGGCTTAGATCAATAAAACAAAGAAAGAACAGCTTAATGAATTGGGTATTCAACTTAAAAAGCTACAAAAAGAAAAAAATTAAAATCCCCAATTGAATACTAAATTGGAAATTCTAAAAATTAAAGGTAAGGTTAATAAAACTGAGGAAAAATATTGAATTATAAAACAAAAGGAGTTGGCTTTATTAAAAAAATAGATAAAAATTGGTTAATTTGATTTTAAAAAGAGAGATAAAAACCAAATTGGTAATATAAAAAATGAATAGATGAATATATCACTAATGAAGATGAAAGTAAAGTTATTTTGCCCAATTATATACAAATAAATTTAATAATTTAAGTGAAATGGAAGAATATTCATTAGGGGAAAATATATTCTAAAATGTTTATAGTAGCTTTCTTCGTGTTGCCATGGAAATTGCAAAGATGCCCATCAATTGAGGACTGGCTGAAATTTATAAATTTTCTTGTATATTTGAAAAAAAATAGTAAATTGTGAATAATAAATTTGGAGTTTCATGTGCAATAATTTTTGTATCATATTATGTTATGGAAATGCTTGTTTTATTCTATATATTAAAATGTAATAATGATTTAAAAAATAAAACAGCAGCCTCTGAAACTGATAGTGATGAGGCTTAGATTTGGGGAACCAAAATGAAATTAGGGTTTCTGGTGGTCAGGAAGTTTAAATGAGCTCTAGTGGCAGGTTCGGGGATCAGGGAACAAAATGGAGAGATTTGACTCCCCTGCAACCCCTTAGGATTCAGTGCAAGGGTAGGGAGTTTTGGGGACTCCATTCCGGTGGTACAGAGGCTCTCTGTAAAGGGATTTACAGACCCAAAAACCTAGATTGATAAAAGAGGTTTATTATGGGAATTGGAAGTAAGGCTAAAGTCTGGTTAAGGAAATAGGTGAGGGTAAAGAGAGGACAGCACAGGAAAGAGTATTCCAGTGGGCAGAGGTCCTTGGTATAGCAAGCATGGCATAGCTGGCATGTTTGGAACCTCTGCAAAGAGAGGATTTTAATTTGGCTCTTTTTATATAATGAAAGATTTAGCTAAAGGGGGCCCGTGGGTGGAGTCCCAAGTTGGCTCTTCTGTTGGGTTTCAGCTAGGGCTGGAATTTGAATTGAATTCAATGAATTCAATGAGCTGATCCCATCCAGATAACAAAGATGAAACTGTTTGTCCTTAGGGCGGGGTCTTCACTGAGGCAGAGTTGAAGGAGATTTTCTTCTTTAAGGATTTTCAGAGTTCGGGGACCCATTCTTCAGTAGTAGTTACATTTAACAATTCAATTTAGGAACAAAAAGCCCCACAAGCCACCAGGAGAAAGATTTTCAAATATAATGGAAAGGACTTTGAAATAATGCCAGACTGATGCAAGCCTTTTAGAAATGAGGATGGAAAGGAAGTGCTCCACAGAGCACTGGAGCTCAGGATGCAGTCCATGTGACCTATCCTGCAGATGGGAGTTTAACAACATGGGACAAAAAGTATATGTTTAATAACAAAGGGGAGCCCAAAACATTTGAAAAAAGAAAACCACAATGGAAGAGATCATTTATTTATTAAATACCCCAAACTAAAGAAGTACAAAACTGAAGATAGACAACAGTAAAAAAGTAACAACAGAAAAACCAGTAAGGGACTTTTTTCTAAAAGTTCACAAGGGAAAAGGGATGAATGAAGAAATCTGGGGGAGGTCACAGTGTAGAGGAAGACAATTATGGACAGAATCTTCTGATCTCCTTTTGTGGGATTACATTACAACATGAGAAGATGCATGAAAGGAGAGGGAAGAAAGGACAGGGAGAATGATATGGCATTTATTTTATTTATCATTTATTTTATCAAGAACTAAAACTTGTCAATTCAATTCTGTTTACATTTACTAAACACCTACGGAGTGTGCCAGCCACAATGATAAGCACTGAGGATTTAAAAAAAAAAAAAAAACGAGACAAAAGACAATTCCTTCAAGGAATATACAATCCAATGTGGGAAACAATACACAAATATGTACAAAGCAAGCTAAATCCAGAACAAATAGGACTTAATTGGAAGAGAGAAGGAACAAGAATTAAGAGGGGTTAGTGAATACTTGCTGTAGGTGTTTAGTTTTCAGTTGGTCCATAAAGGAAAACAATAAGGTTGGCAGTCTAAACTTCAAGGGAAAAGTATTACAGGAAAAAGGAATAGCCATTGAAAATGCCTGGAACTGAGATAAGCCAGGAAGCTAGTGCCACTGAATTAAAGGACATATGTTAGAGAATAAGATCTAAGGAGACTGGAAAGGGTATGGAGAGGCAATTTCTTTTTTCTTTTTTCTCCTTTTAAAAAAAAAAAAAAACTTTTGTTTCACTTTTTAACTTCATTATTTAAAAATTAAATACAAAATAAAAGGAAAAAAATTAGAAAAGGAAAAAACAACACATTATCATGTGCCCAGCAGAACACTGGGGAGAATTCAAAATACGTAAAAATAAATTTCCATTTCAAGAAAACATGTATAATAACAGAAGTCGTTGTATTCATAACTATCCTTTTGTTGTTGTTGTTGTTTATTTCCTTGTAGGTTTTTTTTGTTCTGTGCTGTGCCCTTTTTACTTTATCCTTTTTTCCCACTTCTGTTCCACCCTCCACCCCCCCCAAAAGGATATATTTATGTAAACATACATTTATACAGACACACATACATATACAAATATAGATGCAGATACACATACATTAAAACAATGTTAATATTGCTGACATATAATGTAGATTTCTCTTTTGCATGAATACTTTTTTACACTTTGACTTTGTCTGCGATCAATGATTACTACCCCTACTTTTTTCCCTAATAAATTCTACTCCTAATCACTGTTATTGTGTTTATGTGTATCCCATCTGCTATCCTTGCTAATTCTCCTATTTTATTTCTACTTAGTAACTTCCCTTGCTAACCTCCTCCCCCCACCATTCCAAGGATCCTTCCTACCCTTTCTCTCCCTTTTTATCCCATTTCCATGAATTTACACACTTTATCTCCAATCTCCCTTTTCACCACCACCCCTGCCTTATTATATTTCTTCTTTATAGATTTTGGAGAGTTTTATACCTTTCTACACACACACACACACACACACACACACACACACACAGTGGATATATATATATATATATATATATATATTTAATTTCACAACTACCAGTCCTCCTCTCCTATCTAATTCTTTTGTTATGGTCCTTGCTCTCAAACCTTATTAGTACAGCATAATTACCATATTTACGCAATTTGGGTTAAGTGCCTTGTCCAGGGTCACAAACCTAGGAAGTATTAAGTGTCTGAGACCAAATTTGAACTCCATGTCCTCTTGACTTCAGGGTTGGCACTCTATCCACTGAACCACCTAGCTGCCCCTATTTCCTAGATTTATTAGACACATCATACTGAGCTCTATCCCAGTCTTTTTTTTGGACTACCCAATTATTAATGACAACCTCAGACATAAGATTTATATTTCCACATTAAGAAAATAAAAAATTTGTTCTTTTGAGGTTCCTTGAAATTAACCTTTGATATTGGCTCTTATGTGTTAAATTTTCTTGAGTTCAGCTTTGGAACAAAATCCTGAAAATCTAACAATTCATTGAAGGTTCATTTTTTCACTCAATATTATACATAATTTTGCTGGATATAATATTTTTGCCCACAACCCTATAGTTCTTTTGATTGTCAGCATATGGTATTTCAGAACTTCAGCATATTTGAATTTTTGGTTGATGTTAGTGCTCCTTATAACATTTTCTCTTTAATTTGGGGGTTTCAAAATTTAGCAAATAGCAGGTCCTGTATGTTTTCCTTGTAGGATCTTTCACGTGATGATCGGCAGATTTTTTTTTTCTCTTTCAACTTTCCATTCTTGTTCTATACTTCAGACAAATGTTCTTTAATTCTTTCTTGTCATATTATACCAGATTTTATTTTTTTGATCATAGTTTTCAGGTAGTCCAATTATTCTTATGTTTTCTGTTTTTGATCTCTTCTCCATATCTGTTCTTTTTCTTATGACTTTACAGGCTTCTCCTTACCCAATTCTAATTTTCAAAGTCATATTCTTCCTTAAGACTCTGAATCTCTTTTTCTAGTT
This sequence comes from Antechinus flavipes, assembly GCF_016432865.1. NCBI lineage: Eukaryota > Metazoa > Chordata > Mammalia > Dasyuromorphia > Dasyuridae > Antechinus > Antechinus flavipes. The sequence goes on from NC_067399.1 coordinate 685,095,283, forward strand.
GGATAACTTTCTTTTCATAATCTTTTTTTTTTATTATTGCTTTTCCCTCCCCTCTTTTTCAGTTTTTCCTCAACCCATCTCATTTAATTTACAGTGTATAAATTCATTCTGGGCAGGTAACCAACCATTTAATGTTACTTAGAAGAGATTTTTTTTAAAATTACTTCAGCATCCTCTGAAGATGAACCCTAATCTTCTACATTACTATCCTAAGTTTCTATACTTGGATTCTTTTTCCTTTGCTTGCTAATTTCTTTTAAATAAGCTTATTAGTATATTCAATTCTAGTTCTGGGGTAGAGGGAAAGAAGCTTATGTCTTCACTTCAGTTCACCCCTCTGGAACTCCCAACCCAGAACTCCACCTCCCTGTAAGTGCCTACATCCAGCAACTGGCCTGCCCCACTGCTTCTGCACTCACTGGGCATGTCTGGTTCTTTCTTACCCGGGGCCACCACCTCAGCTGGGCTTCCTTATCAGCAGAGGTTCTCTCAATCTTCCTGGATACAAACCCCAACTCCCCCGCACTACCTGGAAGATGAAAGTTCCTGTGGTTGGGGTTGAGGCCCCTTCTTAATCCTGCTAGCCCCAGTGATTCCCCATGTGCTGTTCCAGAGGACCTAGCCTGGATGTGTTTGTATTTCACACTGGCCAAATCTCTATCCTATGATCTTTCTTCAGGTCTTCTCTGGTTGTCCCAGGAGGACCACTATTCTGCCCAACTCTTATTTGTTTTTCACCAGTCTACATTCACCCTAAGGTACTTTTCTTGTTTGGGGGGTGGGAGGGGGAGGGAGAGCTAGGAATTTTCTGACCTACTTCATTATCTTCCCAATTTTTCCCTCAGAATTTTCATTTGATCCTGTAGGAAATAAATGGGAAGGCACTGGAATTTATTGAGTAGGGCAGTGGCCTGATAATAACTGCATTGTAGGAAATCACTCTACTGGCTGACTGGGTAATGGCTTGGAGGAAAGTGAGCTTTAAGGGAGGCAGATGTACCAGTAGACTTTTTTTTTTTAAATAGCATTTTATTTTTCCGAATACATGTGAAGATAATTTTCAACATTTATTTTTCTAAGACTTTGTGTTCCAAAATTTTCTTACTCCCTCTGTTACCTCCCCCCTTCTCAAGATAGCAAGCACTCATATATAGGTTAAATACATGCAATCCTTTTAAACATATTTCAATATTTGTCACATTGTGCAAAAAAAAAAAAATCAGACCAAAAGGGGAAAAACATTAAAAAAAACCCAAAGAAACAAAAAAGTAAAAATATTATGTTTCAATCTACATTCAATGTCCATAGTTCTCTCTTTGGATGCGATTGGTGTTTTCCATCACAAGTCTATTGGGATCACCTTGGATCACTGCATTGTTGAGAAGAGTCAAATCCATCACAGTTGATCACCACATAATCTTGTTTTTATTGTATACAATGTTCTGCTGGTTCTGTTCACTTCACTTAGCATCAGTTAATTTAAGTTTTCCCAGACTAGTCTGAAATCAGCTTGTTCATCATTTCTTACAGACCAAAAACATTCTCTTACTTTCATATAAAGCAATTTATTCGGCCATTCTCCAAGTGATGGGCATCTACTCAATTTCCAGTGTCTTGCCAGTATAAAATGCTACATTTTTCCACATGTGGATTCTTTATCATGTCCTACTATCTCTTTGGAACCTAGACCCAGTAGTGAGATTGTTGGACAAAGGATAGGCACAATTTTATAGTCCTTTGGGCACAGTTCCAAATTGCTCTTCAGAATGGTTGGATAAATTCACAATTCCAACAACAATGCATTAGTATCAGTTTCCCCACATCCCTTCCAACATCTGTCACTATCTTTTTGTGTCGTCTTGGCCAATCTGAGAGGTGTGAGGTGGTATCTCAGGAGTTATCTTAATTTGCATTTCTCTGATCAATAATGATTTAGAGCATTTTTTTCATGCTATTAGAAATGGCTTTAATTTCTTTATCTGAAAAGTGTCTGTTCATATCCTTTGACCATTTATCAATTGAGGAATGACTTGCATTCTTGTAGAAAAGATCTACTTTTCTTATGTCTAAGTTATGAACCCATTTCAACCTTATCTTGATATAGTGTGTTAGATGTTAATTAACCAATTCATGATTTTTTGTTTTTCCAGGTGAATTTTGTTAGTATTTTTTTCAGCTCTATAAAGTAATTTCTTGGCAGTTTGATTGGTATGGCACTGAATAAGGAGACTGATTTATTATATTATATTGTATTACCTTGGCTACCCATGAGCATTTGACACTCTTCCAATTTCTTATATATAATTATATTTCTGTGAAAAGTGTTTTTTTTCCAGGATATAATTCCTGGATTTGTTTTGGCTGGGAGACACCCAAATATTTTATATTGTCTCCAGTAATTTTGAATGGGATTTCTCTTTCTCATTCTTTCTGCTGATGATTTATATCGGTTTATTTTATGTCCTTCAATTTTGCTAAAGTTGTTAACTGTTTCTTGTAGTTTTTGGTGGATTTCCTAGAATTCTGTCAGCATATCATATGGTAGTTTTGTTTCCTCCTTATTTACTCTAATTACTTCAATTTCTTTTCTTTTTGCTAAAGCTAACATTTCTAGTACAATATTGCATTATAGTGATGAAAATGGCAACATTGTTTCATCCCTAATCTCACTGGGAATTAGGGTAACTTAATAACACAGGCAGAGGTGATCTAGACAGGGACAGGGACGGAGGTAGAATGGGGCAGTGTCTAGAGATGCTGCGACGGTGAAACTGATGGGTATTTGCATCATATTGGATGGATGGATATATATATATATATAATATAAAGAAATACTGAGGAGCCCAGGATGACTGAGAGCTCAAGCCAGATCTCAGCTCCTAGTGTATTTACCCCCTTCCCTTGGCATTCATGGCATGAAGAATAGAGCAGCAAGAATAAAGTGGCCTTTCTTATCTTGACTGTTGAGAGCCATTGGAGTCTCATGACCAGGCCTTCCTATTTCACACTGCCTTCTCCCTCTGTCTTCTAAAAAGTATAAGAAGGTACAAAATCTTGCTGAAGAAAATAATTCCTTAAAAATTAAAATTGAGCAATGAGAAGCTAATGACTCTATGAGACACCAAGAAACTGTAAACAAAAAAATCCTGAAAAAACAGAAGACAATGTGAACTATCTGGGAAGAATTTTATGAAGTAATGCAAAGTGAGATGAACAGAACCAAAAGAATACTGTACACAGAAACAGCATTATTGTATGATGATTAACTGTGAATCCTTAGCTATTTTCAGCAATACAGTGATCCAAAAAAATTCTGAAAGAATTATTATGAAAAATACTATCTTCTGAGAACTGATGGAATCTGGATACATAGTGAAGGACACTTTACTTTCTTTATTTTTATCTGTTTTCTATCACAGTATGACTAATATGGAAATGTTTTGCATGACTGCAGACATTTAATCTTTATCAAATTGCGTGCCTTCTTAATGAGAGGTAAAAGGGAAGAAGGGAGAGAATTTGGAATACAACTGTAATGGGCTGAGGCTTGAGTTGATGCACTGAGGTCCCAAGCACATGAGGCTAAATAGTAATTGGACCATACTCTATAAATACGTAAGCTTGGAGAAAGAATGGCCCCCACCCACTCTTTGTGCAAGTCCTGATGTGTTGTATAGGAAATGACGATTTTGGTGGGTGGAAGCAGGGGAGTGGAAAAGGAAGCCATCCCAAAAGTCTCTCCTCCCCTTCCTTTTCCACTCCCCTGCCTCCACCCACCAAAATCGTCATTTCCTATACAACACATCAGGACTTGCACAAAGAGTGGGTGGGGGCCATTCTTTCTCCAAGCTTACGTATTTATAGAGTATGGTCCAATTACTATTTAGCCTCATGTGCTTGGGACCTCAGTGCATCAACTCAAGCCTCAGCCCATTACATACAACATTTTATAATTAATGTTTAAAATATTTTTACATGTAGTTTGGGAAAATATAAAATATTAAATTAAGAACAAAATATCCTACCAGAATCCATTCGTGAAGAGGACAAAAGTCAAAACACAGAAAATAAACTTTGAACCAGTATCATTAGTGAATATTGCCTCAAAAATTTTAAACCAAATCCTATCGAAATGACAATATAGCTATGACATCTTAAAAAATGGCACATAACCGCCATGGTCTGCTATGAAAACTCCATAAGAAGTCACAGAGATTCAGATGTCACTCAACTAACTGAGCAAGCCGCCATATTGTTTTTTCCTTCATTGAGTCCAGGGCAGTTTTGAACACTGCCTGGCACAACCCATCCATTTCCTAAATGTAGCTAGAGTTCCCAGCTGTGTGACCCTGAGCAGGCCACGCCAGCCCTTTTGTCCCCAGTGTCCTCATCTGGAAAATGAGCTGGAGAAGGAAACAACAAAGCCTCTCTGCCAAGAAAAACCCAAATGGGATCACAAAGATTCAAGAATTGAACACAACTAAAAAACCACTCAACAAGCACTGAGTGGACCCAAGAAATGATAAATGGGAGGATTAGGGAAGATGGGGGAAGACAGATGGGACTTCTTCTGATGAGGGAAAATTAAAAACCAGCAGGGGAGTTAGTGCTGCAGGTATCCAAGTTCCAGTGAATCCATTTAAAACGTGGAAGAAAGCAGGGCAGTGCTGTGACTACCTTATTCCATTTGGAGCCTACTTTTGTGAAGAAACAGTCTGTGAGTAAGGGTTAGTCAGCTTCACAGACTGTCCTCCTATGGAAACGATCACATTGGCTGCTGTGGGTCAGGCTCTGGACAGACCGTACTCACCTGGGCTGGGGGGCTGGGGCTCCCAGGGGCCATTCCGTCTGGCTCCAGACTCCCTGATTGGGCCAGGCTTTGGTCTTCTGCAGACTGAACTGGGGAAGAAGGATCCCAGAGAGGGATCTCTAGTCTCTTTCTGTGCAGGAGGCTGACCTACCAGGATGTCCAGAGGGTGAGGCCCCAAAGCAGTAATAAAGGCCCTGGTCCTGATCTCAGAGATTCAACCTGCAGAGAAAGAGAGAGGAAGCAGGAAGGGTCAGACTTGGAACTGAAGATGGTCTCAGGAAAACTATTTTCCTTCCTCTTTTACTCCTTCTCTTCTGCCCTCTCCTCCTACAGAGACCCCAGAGGTATAAGGGTTTGGGATTCCAGATGGGATGAGACCAATCAGAACTCTTCTTCCAAATGGTTCTCTGCTCTCCCTGCATCCCCTCTCCCCAGCCTATCTACAGAACCGACTCACTGCTTGATCTAGGAGGACTGAGGATGGGCAAGACTGGAAGGGAACCACCAGGGAACGAACAGGGGAAGCCTGGCATTGGAAGACAGTGTTCAGTCTGGGATTCAGGGGGGACAGGGAAACAGGAGGCTTGGGGATGGGGAAGAGGGGTGGGGTCTGAGAGGCAAGACTTAACACAGCTCCTAACAGATGCCTTAGGGACACAGGAGTGACAGAAGTGCTCCATGAGGACAGCTGAGCCTGGGAGAGCAGAAGTTTCTGTCCTGAGGTCTGACTCAGGATTGTTGGGACCTTCTGATAGAGCCTTGGAATCCTTAGAAACTGGAGACAGACAGCCCCAAATCTGGGAACCAGCTCAAGAGACACAGGTTCAGGTAAGGGAGAGAGGGTAACTGTGTCCAGTGCGGGGTAATGGGGGTAGGAAGGCGAGACTCCTGGAGCCTTAAAGGGGATTGGATCTGAAGGCAGGACAACTGGACCTGTAACCAAGAGATGGGGACAGGGAGGCAAGGCCCCTGGGTCCTGATCACAAGGCTGAAAGTAGAACTCCCTGACTCCTCTGGGCAAAGTTGGAAGTCTGGGATGTAAATCTGGGGAGCATAAGTCGGGAAGTTTGGGAAGTGGTTGGGCGCCTGGAAAAGATGCAGGGCTGGGAAGGGCCTTCAGGAGGAGGATAGGAACCGGAAATGCCGCTGCTTCTGGCAGACCTGGAGGACACTCTCCAAGAGGTCACGTGAGAAGAATGAGACCCCCTCCCCTACCCCCTACCCTCCCCCCGCCCCCGTGGCAAAGAGAGCCAGCTGAAGCCAGGAAATTGAGGGGCGAGGGCGGGGGGAGGGAGAGAGCTGAGTGTCTCGGGCTCAGACCTACCTGGGACCTGCGTGCACAGAGAGGGCTTCCAGAAGGCAGAGAGAGCTCAGCTGCAGGCAAGGGAGGATGATCTCAGCACCCGGGGAAGGGACAGGGATCTCTGACGCAGGGAAGGCGGAGGGATCTCAGCTTCAAGGGAGGGCAAAGTGACCTCAGCTTCAGTGGCGGGCAGGGGGACCATAGCTGCAAGGAAGGCGGGGGGGTGGGGGGGGGTGAGGTCTCAGATTCAAGGGAAGGCACAGAAATCTCAGCTGCGGGGAGGAGAGGGGGATCCCAGCCCCCAGAGAATGGAGGGAAAGCAGAGTGAGCTCAGCTTCAGGGGAGAGCAGGGGGATCGTAGCTGGAAGGAAGGCGGGGGGATCTCAGTTCCAAGGATAGGGAGGGAAAACCAGCTCTCAGGGAAGGGGGAAGGGTCTCAGATGCAGGGAAGTCAGAAAGATCGCAGCTCAAAGCCTTCCTGCTTCCCGCCTCACCTGAAAGACTTCCTGCTTCCGGATTACTGGGAGGCGTGGGGGGGCCGTCCTCCTAGTCCCAAAACCGAGGCTCTGTCCAGCAGCTGAAGCCCCTGGGCTGATTTAACCCTTTCTTCTCATCACACAGTGTCCACACTTAGGACTCCTACCGCCTTTGCTCCCTAATCCCCTCCCTCATCACACAATGACGCCCTCTCCTGCCTGAGACTCCTCCCAGGCTCCCAAACTCCGCCCCCGGGCTCACCTGGGCCACTGCCTGCCAGGCTGGGCCCCTCTGAGAGCCCCTCCTTCCCAAAGCCTCCGCTACCTCCCCTCCTCCCATTCTCCCCCTCTTCCCCCCCAGCAGAGAGACTGCCCAGCTACACCTGCAGCCCCAGATTAAGCCAAAGTGATGGAACTTATTCTTTGAGGAACTTGCCCCAAATGGCTCGTGGGGAAATCGGGGCGCTCCACACAATTACTATTTGCAGCTGTAAATGGAGATGGGATTGCACGGAGCTCTCCCGCTAGGATTGGGATCTTTGCCCCTTTGGGGTCTCCCTTGACAAGCAGACCAGATTCGAAGGCAAAAAACGCTTCAAATTGGGCTTTTGGGTCATGTGATCAGGAGCTGTAGCAGCAAGAATGAAAGGGAAGTGAGTCAGACTTGCTCCCTCTTACTGGGCTATGGGGTGTGTTCAGAGACTAGTACCCGGGACTCGTCGGGGACTCCAAGAAGCTCTAGCATGTTCCGTGGCCACAGCCCAGTAAGCCCTTGTGGCAGACGCGCTATCCCAGGGTGAGGGTGGCCCAAACCTGCCTGAGTCTACCCCAAACATGGGAAGACAGCCCCTAGTGGAATGGATGGGTGAGAATAAAGGCAGCTGAAGTACCTCTGTGGAGGGCTCAGAGCTTCCTTAGACATCAAAGCATCATCCACTGCAACCAGCCCCACTCCTCCCTCTGGGCTGCCACTGGACTGGGAACATTGTGGAGGAGAAGGGACTTTGTGCAACTCTGCCTTGCTGAAATCCAGTTTGGGCCCGAGTCAATATTTTACCATTCTTCCTATTTCAAAGTCCTGTAGTGACAGGTAAGTGATGGAGCAACAGGAGGGAATACACTGGGAGCTACAGTCACCCACCTACACACAAGTACCCGAGCCATGCAGCCAGATATAAGAAGCTCTCAGTCAGGAGACTTCGGGAGATCAAGAAGCCAGGAGGCAGTGGAGGAATGAGTTGAGGAGATTGAGAAGCTAGAGACTGCAGTCAGACAGAACTGGGGATTCAGAAGGCACTAAAGGAACTGAAACAAAGACTGCCTCCAGAAACCTCCCCAAGCAGAAACCTCTGCTCCCAGAGAACTTTCATAATTTAGAAAAGAAAAGAACACTACACTAAGACCCCATCACCACACGGTCTTCTGCTATCCTAAAAGCAACAGAACTTCATGCGTGCAATTTACAGCAAATATTGTCATTTAGTAGACTATATAATTATAAGGAGAAGAAACAGGATGGAGAGTGATAAAGGCCATGTGTGATGCAGGATGCTTGACTGATCACAGATTTGTCTTTTCCAAGGTTGATATTCTCATTCAACAAAAACAGTAGCCCCAAAGCTACTAGACGAGGTCCTAATGACTTCTAAAGTCAGAGAAGAACACTAAATTGGAGGGAAAGTTGAGCCAACACATATTTGGGAATGGTGACATTGAAAAGGATTGGGCAGTTTTCCTAGATAGGGTAACTGCACTGAATTTGCTCATCTAGATCAGAATAGTTGCCAATATCAAGCCTTTTTAAAAATGAAAATAACAATAAATTCAGAAGCTGCTAAATGGAAAAAAAAGTAAATTCTGCATGGCTTACCTTCAGGATGGTACATCCATCTCTAAGAAAGTGGTATTTTACACCATCAAAAGTAAGGCACTAGCAAAGCTTACAGAGATGCAGGATTAGGAGTCAGCATACAGCCATGTACAATTCAATTTTACAATGATAGTAAAAATTCAAAGTTCCTTTATGATTCCTTACAGGTTATTTGTGGCCCAAAGACATATGGTATGCTGATAGAGCCACTTTGATTAGTGCTGCTTTCTTGATCCTAGAAAAATGAGCTGAACACATCTCTAGTGTTTTCAACTGACCATCACCAATCAGATGATCAGTCTGTCCTGAACACATTTGATGCCTATAGGGCATATGAATGACAGAATGGGAATGTAGGTAACACAAAAAGAGAAAATGGAGAATGAAGCGAGGAAGAAAAAGCCTTGTTGGAAAGGGGAGAAAAATGGATGAAATAAAAACAAAATTAGTTAACAGGGCTAGTTGAGGGGAAAGAGCAAGAAAATTATATATGATTAACTAAGAGGAAAAATCAGAGAGAACAATGAAAAGAAAGCAGAAGAAATAAGCAAATGTTCTGGAGAAACTTGAGTTAAAAGACATATCTTCTCACTGGGACAACAAAGAAATATGGATATTTCTTTGCAATATAAAGTAATCACTCGGGCATAGAGATACTGCAGATACATGTAAAAGGCAGTAATGATACATCTTTTCATCATAATGAAATGAGAATGGAAACTGTCTCCGGGACCATAAAACAAAAAGATAGAAACCCAAATGGAGACTTAATGACATTCTAGAAGAGACCTAAATCAAAGAACAAATCATAGAAATGATAACTATGTAAAAGAAAATGAAAACAATGATCAATATACCAAAATTTCTGTGCTTCAGTTGTAGAAGTCCTCAGTGAGACGACATATCTTTATAATCATATATTCAGAATATTGAAAAAGAAAGATTAATAAATTGAATGTGTACTTTAAGAACTTTAGGAAAACAAACAAAATAAGCAGAAAAGATATAAAAATTTAAAAGGACATAGATAAATTGTAGAAAAAAACAGAAGTGACAAATAAAACTAAAAATGGATGCTTTTAACAGAATTATATTACTGGGAGACCTTGACCGCCCCCTCTAAGAATTAGATTGACAACCACAAAATAAATAAGAAAGAAATTATGAAAACGAATAGAATCTTTAAAAAACTTGAATATTGTGGGTATCTGGAGAAAAAAGTTTGAAGATAGAAAGGAATATATGTTTTTCTCAGTGGTACATGGCACCTACACAAAAATTGACCATACATTAGGCCCTAAAAAGTAAATGCATTTTTTTCAAATCATGATACAATTAAAAAGTACTTTCAATAAAGGGCCAGAGAAAGATCAACTAAAAACCAATTGGAAATTGAATAGTGTAATCTGAAAGAATGAGTGGACCAAACAAATCTTAGAAACAAGAATTTCATCCAAGAGAATGACAATAATGACACATATGACAAAACTTATGGAATACACTAAAATAGAAGAAATTTTATACTTCTAAATATTTACATGAATAAAATAAAGATCAATGAATTGGTTATACAACTAAAAAAGCTGGAAAAAGAACAAATTTTTAAAATCCCAATTAAATACTAAATTAGATATTTTAAAAATCTAAGGAGGGATAAATTTTCTTCTTCCTTTCAACAAAATGGAAAGTAAGGAAACTAGTAAACTAATAAATAAAATTAAAACTTGATTTTATGAAAAAACTAATAAAGCAGATGAAGTTTTAGCTAATTTGATTAGAAAAAAGAAGGAAAGCCAATTACTAGTATCAAAAATGAAAAGGGTGACGTTACCAGCAATGAAGAAATTAAAGCAATAAGTAGGATCTATTTTGCTCAACTGTTTGCCAACAAATCAGACCATTTAATTGAAATAGATGAATATTTGCAGAAACATAAATTGCCCATATTAACAGAAGAAAAAAATGCTCAAATAACCAAATTTTAAAAATAGAAATTAAACAAGTCAATGAATTCCCAAAGAAATAAATCTCCAGGGTGAGTTGAATTTTCAAGGCCATTCTACCAAATATGTAGGGAACAATTAATTCTGATACAATGTAAACTACTTGAAAAAATAGGTGAAGAATGTTTGCTACCTAATTCATTTTATGACACAAATATGGTGCTAAAACTTAAAATAGGAAGAGTTAAAACAGAAAGAAAATTATAGACCAATTTCCCTAATGAATACTGATGCAAAGATAAATAAAAAATAAAACATTAGCAAACACATTAGAATAGTTTATCAACAGAACAATAACACAGTATGAGCAAATAAGATCTATACCAGGAATGCAGGGCTGATTCAATATCAGGCAAACTATCAGCATAATCATATCAAGAATAAAACTAACAGAAATCATCCGATTATATCAACGACCCAGCGACGGGTATAAAGGGCAATAGGCAGGCGTTCCATGTCTGGGACTCTGCAGAGGGATGGTTTCCCTGTACTTTCACTTTTTCGGCTACTACTCTTATCTGGGCGTGGCCCTTCATCAGCAAAGAATTACCAGTTTGTACTTCCTCACTCACTAAGATGGGTGGAAACATAGAGCTTCCCTGGAGGGCTGTTTTGATTACATTGTAAAGAAGAACATCAATGTCCTTAAAAAAGTCAGAGTCCTCTTTCTTATAACAAGCCCTTTGGGAGCTCACCACTCTCCATGCTTTTAGATCTAGTCCTGTATGTTCTAACCAAGGGGAAGACGTCCAAAGTTTCTCTACAAATTGTCTACAAATTTTTATATGTACTTGTATCCCCTGCCCTTTAACTAAGTTATAAACCTGCTGTGCATAAGCTTCACTATCTCCTGGTTTTATGATGGGGACCAACTTAGACTGCCCCATCTTGCTAAACTCCCCCAACTTCTTGCAATCGCAAGGCTGTGAGGACTCGTTAGGTCCCTGGCCTGGCACCAGTTGTTAAGTCCCTCTACTCACCAAGAGGGTCTCAACTGGATTCCTTACCATTTCAGGTTTTTGGACATCTTCGGCACAGCATCCCCTGCTATGTTCCTCCTCACAGAACACCCGGGACACACCAGATTGTTTGGCACAACAAATGTTTATTATGTGCTTTACATTTTCTCTCTGTGACATACCTGCGTAACTCCTCCCCTTGTGGCACAGTTACAATGCTTTTATAGACCCTCTTGACATCCTGCCCAGCCCGGATATTCTTCTCCTTTTTCCTGCCACATTGCAGGCTACTCCAAGCTAGTTATCAATCTTTAAGTAAACATCCTGTCCTTCTGGCCATTTTTCTGCCACATACACACTTTACTGCCACATAAGGTTTCTTGTCAGTGTGGATTCTTTGATGTACATTAAGATGCCTCTTATTCCTGAAAGCTTTTCCATACTGGTTACATTCATGAGGATTCTCTCCAGTGTGTATTCTCTGATGTTTACTAAGATTTCCCTTGTCTCTAAAAGCCTTTCCACATTGGTTACATTCATAAGGTTTCTCTCAAGTGTGGATTTTCTGATGCTGAGTAAGAATTGCCTCACCACTAAAACCCTTTCCACACTGGTTACATTTATAAGGTTGCTTATCAGTGTGGATGTTCTGATGGTGTGTGAGAGATGTTTTGTATGTAAAGATCTTTCCACACTGGTTACATGTGTAAGGTTTCTCTCCACTGTGGACTCTCTGATGTGAAATGAAAGGTTGCCGTTGTCTAAAAGCCTTTCCACATTGGTTACATTCATAAGGTTTCTCTCCAGTATGGATTCTCTGATGTATAGTAAGAATTTCCTTCTCTCTAAAAGTCTTTCCACATTGGTTACATAGATAGGGTTTCTCCCCAGTGTGGATTCTTCGATGTGCATTAAGATGCCACTTATTCTTGAAAGCCTTTCCACACTGGTTACATTCATGAGGTTTCTTACTAGTGTGGGTTCTCTGATGTGCATTAAGATATCCCTTGTCTCTAAAAGCTTTTCCACATTGGTTACATTCATAAGGTTTCTCTCCAGTGTGGATTCTCTGATGTACAATAAGAGCTTCCTTACATCTAAAAGCCTTTTCACACTGGTTACATTCATAAGGTTTCTTACCAGTGTGGATGTTCTGATGGTATGTGAGAGATTTTTTGTATGTAAAACCTTTTCCACACTGGTTACATTTGTAAGGTTTCTCTCCACTGTGGAATATCTGATGTGAAGTGAGAGATTGCCGTTGTCTAAAAGCCTTTCCACATTGGTTACATTCATAAGGCTTCTGCTCAGTGTGGAGTCTCTGATGTACAGTAAGATGTCCCTTGTCTCTAAAAGCTTTTCCACATTGATTACATTTATATGGTTTCTCATCAGTGTGGATTCTTTGATGTACAGTAAGATCCCACTTATTCCTGAAAGCCTTTCCACATTGGTTACATTTATAAGGCTTCTGTTCAGTGTGGAGTCTCTGATGTACAGTAAGATATCCCTTGTATATAAAAGCCTTTCCACATTGGTTACATTCATAAGGTTTCTCTCCAGTGTGGATTCTCTGATGTGCAGTAAGATATAGCCTCTTTCTAAAACACTTTCCACACTGGCTACACTCATAAGGTTTCTTCCCAGTGTGGATTTTCTGATGATGAATAAGAGTTGCCTTACCTCTAAAAGCCTTTCCACACTGGCTACATTCATAAGGTTTCTTACCAGTGTGGATGTTCTGATGATATGTGAGAGATATTTTGTATGTAAAACCCTTTCCACACTGGTTACATTTGTAAGGTTTCTCCCCAGTATGGATTCTCTGATGTTCTTTAAGACTTCCCTTCCTTCTAAAAGCATTTCCACATTGGTTACATTTATAAGGTTTTTCCCCAGTGTGGATTCTCTGATGTACAGTAAGAGCTCCCTTATTTCTAAAAGTCTTTCCACACTGGTTACATTCATAAGGTTTCTTACCAGTGTGGATATTCTGATGGCATGTGAGAGATTTTTTGTATGTAAAACCCTTTCCACACTGGTTACATTTGTAAGGTTTCTCCCCAGTATGGATACTCTGATGTTCAATAAGACTACTCTTGCTTCTAAAAGCCTTTCCACATTGGTTACATTTATAACGTTTCTCATCAGTGTGGATTCTCTGATGTACAGTAAGAACTCCCTTATAACTAAATGTCTTTCCACACTGGTTACATTCATAAGGTTTCTCTCCAGTGTGGATTCTCTGATGTGCAGTAAGATATATCCTCTTTATAAAACACTTTCCACATTGACTACACTCATAAGGTTTCTTCCCAGTGTGGAGTTTCTGATGGTGAATAAGAGTTGACTTACCTCTAAAACTCTTTCCACACTGGTTACATTCATAAGGTTTCTCACCAGTGTGGATGTTCTGATGGTATGTGAGAGATTTTTTGTATATAAAACCCTTTCCACACTGGTTACATTTGTAAGGTTTATCCCCAGTATGCATTCTCTGATGTTCAGTAAGACCATTCTTGCTTCTAAAAGCCTTTCCACATTGGTTACATTTATAATGTTTCTCATCAGTGTGAATTCCCTGATGTACAGTAAGAACTCTCTTATTTTTAAAAGTCTTTCCACACTGGTTACATTTGTAAGGTTTCTCCCCAGTATGGATTCTCTGATGTTCAATAAGACTACTCTTCCTTCCAAAAGCCTTTCCACATTGGTTACATTCATAAGGTTTCTCCCCCGTGTGGATTCTCTGATGTACAGTAAGAACTCCCTTATTTTTAAAAGTCTTTCCACACTGGTTACATTTGTAAGGTTTCTCCCCAGTATGGATGATCTGATGTTCAGTAAGACTACTCTTGCTTCTAAAAGCCTTTCCACATTGGTTACATTTATAAGATTTCTCATCAGTGTGGATTCTCTGATGTACAGTAAGAAGTCCCTTATTTTTAAAAGTCTTTTCACACTGGTTACATTTGTAAGATTTCTCCCCAGTATGGATACTCTGATGTTCAGTAAGACTACTCTTGCTTCTAAAATCCTTTCCACATTGGTTACATTTATAAGATTTCTCATCAGTGTGGATTCTCTGATGTATAGTAAGAAGTCCCTTATTTTTAAAAGTCTTTCCACACTGGTTACATTTGTAAGATTTCTCCCCAGTATGGATACTCTGATGTTCAGTAAGACTACTCTTGCTTCTAAAAGCCTTTCCACATTGGTTACATTTATAACGTTTCTCATCAGTGTGGATTCTCTGATGTACAGTAAGAAGTCCCTTATTTTTAAAAGTCTTTCCACACCGGTTACATTTGTAAGGTTTCTCCCCAGTATGGATACTCTGATGTTCAGTAAGACTACTCTTGCTTCTAAAAGCCTTTCCACATTGGTTACATTTATAAGATTTCTCATCAGTGTGGATTCTCTGATGTATAGTAAGAAGTCCCTTATTTTTAAAAGTCTTTCCACACTGGTTACATTTGTAAGGTTTCTCCCCAGTATGGATATTCTGATGTTCAGTAAGACTACTCTTGCTTCTAAAAGCCTTTCCACATTGGTTACATTTATAATGTTTCTCATCAGTGTGGATTCTCTGATGTACAGTAAGAACTCCCTTATTTTTAAAAGTCTTTCCACACTGGTTACATTTGTAAGGTTTCTCCCCAGTATGGACACTCTGATGTTCAGTAAGACTACTCTTGCTTCTAAAAGCCTTTCCACATTGGTTACATTTATAATGTTTCTCATCAGTGTGGATTCTCTGATGTACAGTAAGAAGTCCCTTATTTTTAAAAGTCTTTCCACACCGGTTACATTTGTAAGGTTTCTCCCCAGTATGGATACTCTGATGTTCAGTAAGACTACTCTTGCTTCTAAAAGCCTTTCCACATTGGTTACATTTATAATGTTTCTCATCAGTGTGGATTCTCTGATGTACAGTAAGAAGTCCCTTATTTTTAAAAGTCTTTCCACACTGGTTACATTTGTAAGGTTTCTCCCCAGTATGGATACTCTGATGTTCAGTAAGACTACTCTTGCTTCTAAAAGCCTTTCGACATTGGTTACATTTATAATGTTTCCCATCAGTGTGGATTCTCTGATGTAGAGTAAGAGATTTCTTGTTCTCAAAACTTTTTCCACACTGGTTACATTCATAAGGTTTTTCTTCAGTGTCTATTTTCTCACGTACAGCATGCATTTCTCTCCAAGTAAAGTTTTGGTTCTGAATACTTTTCTTCATTTCAAGTCTGATCTCACTTCCTATAACAATAAAAAAACATTTAAAAAAAAGAGAAAAGGTCAATAACCAGGAAAAGACACCACACACACACACACACACACACACACACACACACACACACCCTTCCCTCCATCAACAGAATAAAAGCTCAGTTAAAATCTATTTCCCTAGGCAAAGAAAAAACTCTTACATGGGCAGAATCAATCCCTTAATGATCCCTTTAGCTCACATCCCAAACATGGTGTAGTTTCTAATGGGCTTCAAGCACAAATAAATTGAATCCTCACAATAAACGTATGACAACACAGAATACTTTCATTGTCACTACTTTCACAATTCAGGCCACCAGTTCAGAGGATAGAGGGATTTGAACCAAAGCCCTATAGCTGAGACAGGAATTCCCACCAAGTGAATGGGCAGGCTCTGCCTTCAGTATTTGACAAATTAGTTTGACTCTCATTTTTTTCCCTTTTCCTGTCATTGTGTGCATTTTCTGGTATTACTCTCAATTTTATTTTTTGTTTGTTACATTATCTGAAGTCACATATTCAGAATGTGTTTGCTTTTTTTTAACCTAAGACATGAGATTTTGTTCTGATACAATATATTTTTTTTGATAGCTACTACAGCTTATCATTATATCCCCCTGCATATCCTTTTAACAAACATAGTGTTTTAAAAATGCTGGAATTCCCCCACATCTGAAAATATGTGTCTCATGTAGGAAACTGAGTTAATCATCCTATGGCATGGAAGGGCAGAGCTTGCTATTGCACCTCTTCTCCCTTTTGAAGTTTACAAGCTTCTTGAAGGAAGGAGACAATGATAAGTCTACCTTAACAAATATTTTTCTCAGTAACTTGAAATGATCATCATCAGGAATACACAGCTTTTGGGGCTCATGGGGTCCTTCCCTCAAACTCTGATGGCTCCTAAGTGCAACAGATTCTTTCAGATCCTCAACAACAAATCGTTTCCAAAATTCCAGGATGGTTGGACATTCATGAATAAAGGGCCACAGGCCTGCAAGGACCTTCAGTGGCTATTTCATTGCCCCAGAACAGTTCTCCCCTTCCTGAGTTACCTAATGAGATGATCACATCTCATTAAACCTGTAATCTCCAGATCAAGATATTATCTTGGGAGAGGATTCTGGGAAAATGGTGAAGTATGTTGCAAAATTTCAAGCTCTCCTTATTTTCCCCACAAATAGAACCAATTTATTTCTCAGGGCAAAGAGAGAGTGAAAAGTCAAAATCTAGGGCAGAAAAGGTGTTCTCCAGATCCAATCTGAGGGGATCTGAAGAAAGACCCAGACAGAGGATTAACTTGTGGGAAGTGCACTACCTCTGCAGAAACATCATGTGGGGACCCCTTGAAAAAGCTGGGTGTGGTTGCAGCCTCAGCAGGAACCAGAGATTTTTGCCTACTGGAGTAAGTGAAGTAGGAATAGGAGATTGGGAAGACCAAGAGAATCTTCACAGATTAGAAACTCCAGGCCCAGCTATGTTGTTGAGACCTGAGATTCAGTGACGGGACCAGGAATAATTGAAAAAGAGATCTGCCTAAAAATATCTGAGAAAGAATTCCAAGGCTGGTCTTTCCCCCAGAACCCAGCATTTCCTTCATGGTATCTCCCAGGAGCCCCTTATACCACAAATGTCACATCCTTGCTTTCACCTCACTCACCTGGAGAGCAGCTCCTCAGGCCTTGTTGGTCCAACATCCAGGGTGCTTGCTTTTGCTTAAAGTAAGAGATCACATCTTCTCTGGGAACCCCTGAGCATGGAAATAAGGTACGTATCAAGGAGAAAAGCTTGAAATTTAGTTCTATTTAGGGAATGGGATGAAAAGTCAGATCTGTACCATTGAGATTCAGCCCATTATATTGAAATATATGAGGCTATAATCACCCACTAGTGCTTGTCATGCAAGCACATCATAATGGGGTTTGTCACATCATCCTGTTGTACAATTTTTACATGGAGATAGAGTTAAATAATTCTCTCCTCCTTCCCCACCTATTATCCTATTAGGTTCATTTATGGAAGAAACTTCTAACCCCATTCCTGGATAAAAAGGGTAATTATAAAATTATTCTGTACATATTTCTATTAGTTCTTTATCTGGATGCAAATAACATCTTCATTTAAGCTTTTTCTTAATTTAGGTATTTAGAATAATCAAAGTAACTTAATTGTCAGAAGTTTTCCTCAACAGTATTGTTGCTAATGTATTTAAAGAAGGTATAAGGCTCAGCCCATGGGAAACAGTAAATGAAAATGAATGCTCATTGCCTTCCCTTCCTTTCCCACCACTGGTGCTGAAATTTGAAGGCAAGAGGAAAGAAGCTTCAGGACAAGTTTCCTATACTAGAAACAACCATGGGCTTTGGGTTTGATGCTTGCTATAAAGAAGAATATTCCCAATCCTAGCCCTGTGCCAAAGAGGGACACGTTGTCAGCAATAGATCTTCCGGAGCAATTTCCAGAACTCTGGTAGACCAGTCTGTGTCCAGGTAGAGGTCAGCCAAAATCAGCTGATTAGATCCTTGTGTGAGATGCTTCCACACTGGTTTCATCTCTGACTTGAAGCTACCTAGAACTGGTAAGTGACAGCTTGAGGAACAACAAAGGACACCCTCAGTTTTCTATGATACCAGGCAAATTTATACAGGAGGACTCTGGTACTTGGACACAGTACACTAGAACTTTCTCCTTTCCCACTGAAATACCCCCCAACCTTGTATTTGAGGAAATGATGATACAGCCCTAGATTGCAGATTCAGAGTTAACTAGGAAATGTCCTTACCCAGGGAGAGCAGGTTCCGGGCATTCTCCAGCATGACCTCCTTGTACAACTCCTTCTGAGGAGGGTCCAAGAGGCCCCATTCCTCCTGGGTGAAGTCCACAGCCACATCCCTGAATGTCACCAAGTCCTAAAGCACCAAAGTCATGAGACATAGAGCTGAAAGGCACTTCAGAATTCAAGAATCCAACCAAAGCTCCCCAATTTACAGGAGGAAACTCAAGCAGAGAAGGGATTGGCTCAAAGTTCATGCCATTTCTGTGTGTCAGTCAGCTCCTGCAAGCACAGTTATTAAGAGTCTTACTGAATTTTGAGAAAAGTATTTTATAGAATCAGCTGGAGTAAAGCTGAGAAATGGCTTATTGAATGCATTTCCTTGTGGAATCAGGAAGAGTTTGTGTTTCATTTGTGAAGCAGA
This sequence comes from Antechinus flavipes, assembly GCF_016432865.1. Taxonomy (NCBI): domain Eukaryota; kingdom Metazoa; phylum Chordata; class Mammalia; order Dasyuromorphia; family Dasyuridae; genus Antechinus; species Antechinus flavipes. Next base: position 685,114,167 of record NC_067399.1, read on the forward strand.
TGGATCTGTGGAGAGCAAGAGGGTGATGGAAAATTTCTTCCTCAGCAAAAGTGATTTAAGCAATGTATTCTAAAGGCAATTCTGTAAAGAGTCTGAGAAGTTGGCAAGTACAGCATGCTCTCAGAAAAAAGTTTTATTTCTTCTGTGAGGTCCCCCTGGGGTGATGTTGGTATGGGCAAAACAGTTCACCTTTGTTTCAGGCAAATATTTCTCAGTTGTTATATGTCATTACAGGAAACAAGAGAAACTGAAAAAGAGGCTTCCTTCATTAATTAAAAAATTCATAGAGAAAATATTGCCTTTTTTAAGGAGAAATAAATGCTTTACAAAGATACCTAGCAAAGTACAAGCTGGGGAGAACAGGAATCATAAAAATAAGTTAAGAAGCCAATAGGTGGATCCTATATAGGAGAAAGTGGCCAGGAGTGGGAATATCCTGATACTCGGGAAGGGCCATCTCTATTTCTCACTTGCTACAAGTACATCATTTTGAATTTCTTCTCTGAAATATCTGTTTTTTGTTCTGATGTGAACTTTTAGCTTATTCACTCCCTTTGTCAGCAAGAACCCAACCTACCATTATCAGGCATAATCAAGTCCCAAGTCCCCACTAATCTGCAGAGAGTGACTGAGAGAATAGAAATCTATCCCTCAAACTTCTGGGCATCTGTAAACAACATCTGAGATTCTGATTACCATGTTTTGAGTCTGGGACCCGGTCTGCCAGGTGGATCCCATTTGGTTTTGATCCCTCCCTGTGAGCTCCCAAATGCTTGCCTAGTAACTTCCCCCTTCTGCCCTAAGAAACCTCCAACTTTGTATCTCACCCATCAAAGATGTCCCCATGATCAAGAGCTTTGATAAGTCCTTTTCAGGACAAAACCCACTATGGAGCACTCTCTCCCTACCTCCTCACAGTGCCTTCAATTTACTGTGACTTTGTCCTTATGATAGCTAACCCTGTACAGTTATATATAGTATATAGTATAGTCAAGTGTAACTAACTCTGGTTAGTTTGCTAAACTTCTTTATGCTTTTAGGCTGCCATTCAATGTAATAACCTGTAATGTTGCTTTAATGGATTCTTACAAATTCTTCTCCTGGGTAACCCTATTGCTTTTTCAGCAATTTCCCCGTGCAAGTTCTTATTTTATCTCTTCATTTTCTCTATAGACTCTTCTCCTAAATAAACCTACCTTTTGGTAAAGAGAATGGCCTTTGTGAACTTGGGACATGTTTGTTTCTAACTAGGAAGACCACCCTGACCTCCTGGTGGTCTTTGTGTAATGCACATTTCAGCTTTTCATTTTCTTTTTTCTATTTTTTTCACTTGTGAAAATTTATTGCTCCTTTACACTTTTTGAGATTACCATGGATTATTAAATATTTCCTTTTCTCTTGGGTCCATTGGTACCTTTTTCCTCCATAAGATAGGATCTCAGTAAAGGCAGACAGTCCTTTTCATGATGCACAATGCATCTCTGATTGGTTCCTTAACTCACACCCAAGAGAAGATATTGCAAATCTTTCCTTCACAAGCCTCCCACATCCCCCCTTTACCAAGATGAGGGGGGCTAATATGCTCCCAACCTTCTCTTAAGAAGAAAGCCCAGTTATCTCCTCATTATTCACTGGCTCTACTCCTTTGGGACTTTTCTGACTGGGCTCTCCACAAATCCCTGAATCAAGAGGCTCTTTCCCAGCCAGACCTCTTTCCATATTTCTTGGACCTCAGGATTTCTTCTGATTATTGCCAAGATGCAGAAATAGAATGTTAAATTCTGCCATGATAACTCTTCCCAAAGAAATGAAAGAATAGACAGGGAATAAACATATACAAAAGTGAAGAACAGCCCAGAGAAAATGAAGTAAACAACAATTAACAGTGAAAAAACATCTGCCCTTGCTGAAGGGAAGTATTATATTGCCATCAATAGATGGCAATCACAACTTGAACATAGACAAGCTAATGATGGGAGGTCTCATGGAATGAAAACTGGTTTAAAAAAATGGACACCATCTTAAAGGAAATGATCACAAAGAGAAGTGCTCATTTCTGCACAGAGAAAATGAAAATCCAATGGAAAGAATCCCTCGCTCGCCCACAGAAAAACCCAACCCAACCTAGAAAAGAAAAACAAAAACCTGGGGAAAAAAAGCCATGTAACCATGGCTACACACTCACATCCAGGTCAGAAATTCACAGAGTGGCAGGCCCAGGATCAGACCACTTTCAGCACAGGCCCCTTTCCTGCCCCTGAGATGCTGTAGTAAAACAATCCATACCCCCAGGAAAGCAGGATCAGGACCAGCCCATACCTTCCCTCCAGGAGTGCTGCAGACCCCAGCTTTGTCTTCAGATGTGAACTCAGGAAGTCTGCTGGACAGACAAGCAAAACCGACCCTCCCTAAAATAAGCAATATCCTCATCTGAGACACTCAGGACAGGAGGCTGAAGAGTACCTCCTGTCTCCAAGCGCTGCCTCAGCTGGGGGTCTTTGGGCACAAACCCAAGCAGAATTCTGGGGAAAGGAAGAGCAAGAGATACACTAATGAATGAGATCCTCAAGGGGAAATTCAATGGAGAAGAAATAAGGGCAGTGACAGAAGGAAACAAGAGTCATAAAACTTTGCCCACACAACCAACCCTCTCAACATTTGTACAGACCACATGGAAGCCACAAGGCAATGGCAAATACTAAAGTCGATGCAGAAGACTTAAAAACAGGGAGCGAATGTAAAACATCAGAAACAAGTCAGATAGAAAAAAGAGCAAGACAAAAGTTGTAATACAGGTATCACCAGACTATCGGAATACCAATAAACAGCAGCCTAGATGCAGGACTTCAAGAAATGTTTAAAGAGAAAGAAAGAAACCACAGGTCACTCTGATGACACAGTCCCTGAGTTGTTCCCCATAAATGGGCTTTCCGGGGTTCCAACCACAAACTTGCACAGTCAAAAGAACATCCTTTCCCAGATAAAAGCAGCTATCTTATATTAAAGAATGGAAAAGTCCCACATGTGCAAAAATGTTTGTGGCAGTCCTTTTTGCAGTGGCAAGAAACTGGGAACTGAGGGGATGTCCATCAATTGGAGAATGGCTGGACAAGTAATAGTACATGAATGTGATAGAAGAAACAATCTGTAAGAAACAATCAGCAAGACAATTTCAGAAAGGCCTGAAGTGTCTTACATGAACTGATGCTGAGCGAAATGAGCAAAACCAGGAGATCATTGTACATGGCGACAACCAAGATTATAAGATGATGAATTCTCATGGATGTGGCTCTTTTCAATAATGAGGTGATTCAGGCCAGTTCCAGTGATCTTGTGAGGGAGAGAGAAGTCTACACCCAGAGAGACGATTAAGGAGACTGAGTGTGCGTTATGGCATAGCATTTTCACTCTTTTTGTTGTTGTTTGCTTGAATTTCATTTTCTTTTTTCTTTTTTTTTTCCCTTTATGATCTGACTTTTCTTGTGCAGAATGATAATGGTATAAATATGTATGGTTATATTAGATTTAACATATATTGGATTACTTGCTATCTAGGGGAGGGAGTGAGGAGAAAAGGGTGGGAAATTGGAACACAAAGTTTTGTATTGGTTAGTGTGAAAATTTATCTTTGAATGTTTTCAAAATAAAAATCTTCAAAAAAGAAAAAAATAAAGTCCTTTCATACATTTATTCTTCTTTTTTGCTGAGGCAATTGGGGTTAAGTGAGTTGCCTAGGGTTACACAGATAAGAAGTGTTAAGTGTTTGAGGCCAGATTTGAACTCCTGACTTGAGGGCTGGTGATTGTGATTGCTGATGTGGGTCAGGTCTGGATAGAAAGCACTCACCTGAGCAGGTCGCAGGCTTCTAGGTCTCATTCCCTCTGACTCCAGGCTCCCTGTGTACACAGAAAATTAATCAAGGTGACTCCATGTTGTAAAGTTCCTCTAACTGGGCCCTAGTCTCTATCAACCTCAGAATCCTGCTGCCTCCAGCCTTTATGGCCCCACAAAGGGAGCAGCTACTGGTCTGAATAATATAGGCCAGAGCCTCTGATGTGCTTTCTAGAGCCCCCAAATTGTGCTGCCAAAATATACTATGCATTGCAGAGGCCCCACAGTGTGGTAACAAAATACACCATCCAGACTAGCTCTCTGGAGGATCTCGGGATCAGCCCGAGTCTTTGATCTTAGTAGAGGAGTGTAGAAGGCAGGAGACCCACCAGGATGGTCAAACATGGAGTTCTCTTATTTCACTTCCTCTCAACCCTTAAATACCTAAGTATGATTACATATTACAGCACACTCAGCATGTGCCAATAGGAGAACCATTACATCACCACAGCACACTGTGCAAGTGCTAACTATAAGCACCCTGCTTATATGGTATGAAAATGTCTCTCTCTCTCTCTCTTTTTTTTATTATACCTTTTTATATACAAAACATATGTACATTGACCCTTACAAAAATTTCTGTTTCAACTTTTCTCCTCCTTCCCTCCACCCTCTCCCCTGGATGGCAGGCAGTCTCATATATGTGAAATACAATATATGTAATGTATATGCCTCTTATTGTAAGTATCCCTTATTTCAGTTAGAACACAGCTGGTCAAGCCCTCCTTCACTTCTCAGGAAGGGTGAGAACAGCAAAGGAAGGTGGGGAGCCAAAGCAGACACTGTCAGCAGGTTCCCTCTGGGCTAAAGGGTCTTATACCTTACCCAGAGTTCCCCCACTATCTGTGGCGCTCTACATCTCCCCCTTTCTTTTGTTTTAGTTGAAACAGGTATACATAAATCCATTAGCATGGGAGGTATTACACAAGCAAGTAGTAATGTAAAAGATTTCCTGTATTGTTCTTTTCTAAAATATAATTGTGCTCTGGGAGCAGATTTCTCAGGGGGCTTCTCGAGGCAGCCTTAGTTTCATTTCTATGTAATAATCACCTCAAAATGCAACCCAGTGTTAAAAGTTCAGTCCTTTATTGTCTCCTTCAAAATAGCCTGGTAAGCTTTCTTAGGTTCCGAGAGCTCTTTTTTTCTGTTTTCTATCATGTCATGACTGACATGGAAATGTTTTGCATGACTGAAGACTTTTAACCTATATCAAAGTGCTTGTCTTCTTAATGAGGGTGAAAGGGAGGGAGGGAGAGAATTTGGAACATACATTTTGAAGTAATGTTTAAAAATATTTTTACATGCAGTTGGGAAAATATAAAATATTAAATGAAGAACAAAGAACAAAGTATCCTACCAGAATCCATTCATGAAGGAGACAAAAGTCAAAACACAGAAAAGAAACTGCAAGCCAATAAATATCATTAGTGAATATTGCCTCAAAAAATTTAAACCAAATCCTGTCCTATATTTGACAATATAGCTATGACATCTATGGAATAGATGAATCCCCCTCCCCCACTCATGGTGCCCATTGCCTTTGAGGTGGACACAAACAGCTACAGCAAACGTGTGTGGCTTATCTTGTGCTGCCTCATCCAGGTTGTCACCGTCAACAACCCTGACAATTTTGGCAACTGGATCAAATGAGAGAAAACGTATAAGCTGAATAAGGAGGCACATAATACGCAGATATAAAGAACCCCGACCTCCTTCCCAATCTTTCTGCCCCTCATTCCCTTCTTCTTCCTCTCCATCTCCTGATTCTGCCTTTACAAGGATCAAGGCCGGGGAGGGGAGATGACCCCTACCTCGGGCTCAGACCTACCTGGGACCTGGGTGCACAGAGCGGGCTTCCAGAAGGCAGAGAGAGCTCAGCTGCAGGCAAGGGAGGATGATCTCAGCACCCGGGGAAGGGACAGGGATCTCTGACGTAGGGAAGGCGGAGTGATCTCAGCTTCAAGGGAGGACGGGGGTTCTCAGCTCCAAGCATAGGCAAGGGCTAGGTGGAGTGATCTCAGCTTCAAGGGAGGACAGGGGGTTCTCAGCTCCAAGCATAGGCAGGGGCTCCCAGCTCTCAGGATCTCAGATGCAGGGAAGGCAGAATAATCTTAGCTCAAAAACTTACTGCTTCCGGATTACTTGGGGGTGGGGGGGTGGAAATGGGTTCTCCTAGGCCCAAAAAACAAGACTCTGTCCAGCAGCTGAAGCCCCTGGGCTGATTTAACCCTTTTTTCTCATCACGCCGTGTCCACACTTACGACTCCTACCGCCTTTGCTCCCTAAACCCCTCCCCCATCACACAATGACCCGCTCTCCCGAGACTCCTCCCAGGCTTCCAAACTCCGCCCCCGGGCTCACACTTTCCCTGGGCCACCGCCTGCCAGGCTGGGCCCCTCTGAGAGCCCCTCTTTCCCAAAGCCTCCCACTCACCTCCTCCTCCCCCCCAGCAGAGAGACTGCCCAGCTACACCCGCAGCCCCAGATTAAGCCAAAGTGATGGAGCTTATTCTTTGAGGAACTTGCCCCAAATGGCTCGTGGGGAAATCGGGGCGCTCCACACAATTACTATTTGCAGCTGTAAATGGAGATGGGATTGCACGGAGCTCTCCCGCTAGGATTGGGATCTTTGCCCCTTTGGGGTCTCCCTTGACAAGCAGACCAGACTCGAAGGCAAAAAACGCTTCAAATTGGGCTTTTGGGTCATGTGATCAGGAGCTGTAGCAGCAAGAATGAAAGGGAAGTGAGTCAGACTTGCTCCCTCTTACTGGGCTATGGGGTGTGTTCAGAGACTAGTACCCGGGACTCGTCGGGGACTCCAAGAAGCTCTAGCATGTTCCGTGGCCACAGCCCAGTAAGCCCTTGTGGCAGACGCGCTATCCCAGGGTGAGGGTGGCCCAAACCTGCCTGAGTCTACCCCAAACATGGGAAGACGGGCCCTAGTGGAATGGATGGGTGAGAATAAAGGCAGCTGAAGTACCTCTGTGGAGGGCTCAGAGCTTCCTTAGACATCAAAGCATCATCCACTGCAACCAGCCCCACTCCTCCCTCTGGGCTGCCACTGGACTGGGAACATTGTGGAGGAGAAGGGACTTTGTGCAACTCTGCCTTGCTGAAATCCAGTTTGGGCCTGAGTCAATATTTTACCATTCTTCCTATTTCAAAGTCCTGTAGTGACAGGTAAGTGATGAAGCAACAGGAGGGAATACACTGGGAGTTACAGTCATACACCTACATACACGTACCCGAGCCATGCAGCCATCTCCTCACTGGACACAGCAGTGGGATGTAGCAGCCCCCTAGAGGTATGAGCTGCTGGAAATAAGCCCCCCTGGTATGAGGAAGGGACCAAAAAAGGTGCACTAAAGATCTGCTTAATCAGCCCTGGCCTGTCTACCGTGGCTGGTGGACCCACCCTGTGGTAGAAATAGACACAGTCACACAAACACACACACACACACACACTCTCTCTCTCTCTCTCTCTCTCTCTCTCTCTCTCTCTCTCACACACACACACACACACACACACACACACACACACACACAAACTTCTACAAAGATTTCACTCACCATCAGTCCTTGGAATGTGTGCACCTTATGGATAATGCAGCAAACCTGAAAGATGGACAGCTCTAGTGGCCAGAGAATTCAGCAGGTGTCACATCCAAATGGCAGCCCTGAGGGAAACAAGGCTGGCAAACGAAGGCCACCTTACTGAAGTCGGAGCTACATACAAGGATTTCTGCAGGGAGCGCAGTGGAGGGAGCATAGTGAAGTTGGTATAGGTTAGCAATCAAACGGAATCAAGTCAGCAACCTTGTATGTCTGCCAAAAAGACTGAACGGCAGGATCCTGAAAATGCCTTTGGCACCTTTAGGAAAATGTCATGGTGCCATCATCAGTGACTATCTTCCCACCATGACAAACCTTGATGAAATCAAAGGAAAGTTTTATGAAGACTAGAGATGCTCGTCCTCAGTTTGCCAAAAAAGGACAAGCTTATCTAGTCCTGGCTGATTTTATGGCTCGACTACGCTCAGACAAGGGGATGTCCTTGGGAGGAATAGGGTTGAAAACAGCACTTATTAATGAAGATTTGTGCATTCTAAGACTGTTAGAATCCTTACAAGGTGTTAAGTCACTAGAATTGATAGAAACAATGCTTATGTTTATGCCTTTGAGAGTTCACACATTAGCTCACACATTAGTTAACAAGTTTGGGAGATTCACAAGTCAAGGATTCAGTATGAGATTCACAAGTTTACACCTTCCACAATCCTACTCTCCCAAAGGAGGAGTCAACCTTTGGGTTCATATCTTTAAAAAATCATATATAAGAAGCTCTCAGTCAGGAGACTTTGGGAAATCCAGAAGCCAGGAATCAGTGGAGGAATGAGTTGAGGAGATTGAGAAGTTAGAGACTGCAATCAGGCAGAACTGGGGATTTGAAAGATAATAAATGATTTGAACTTTTATCAGCTGGCTGCGTTTGCAGTGATTATTACTTGGAACTGAAACTAAGGCTGCCTCCAGAAACCTCCCCAAGAAACCTGCTCCCAAAGAACCATCATAATTTAGAAAAGAAAAGAACACTACACTAAGACCCCATCACGACACGGTCTTCTCCTAACCTAAAAACAACAGAACTTCATGCGTGCACATTTACAGCAAACATTGTCATTTAGTAGACTATATAATTATAAGGAGAAGAAACAGACAGGATGGAGAGTGACAAAGGCCATGTGTGATGCAGGATGCTTGACTGATCATAGATTTGTCCTTTCCAAGGTTGATATTCTCATTCAACAATAGCAGTAGCCCCAAAGCTACTAGAAGAGTTAAGGTCCTAATGACTTCTAAGGTCAGAGAAGACCACTAAATTGGAGGAAAAGTGGAGCCAATACATATTTGGGAATGGTGACATTGAAAAGGATTGGGCAGTTTTCCTAGATAGGGTAACTGCACTGAATTTGCTCATCTAGAGCAGAAGGGTTGCCAACATCAAGCCTTTTTAAAAATGAAAATAACGATAAATTCAGAAGCTGCTAAATGGAAAAAAAAAAAGTAAATTCTACATGGCTTACCTGCAGGATGGATGTACCATCTCTAAGAAGGTAGTATTTTACACCATCAAAAGTAAGGCACAAGCAAAGCTTACAGAGATGCAGGATTTGGGGTCAGTATACAGACATGTACAATTCAATTTTACAATGATAGTAAAAATTCTAAGTTCCTTTATAATTCCTTACAGATTATTTGTGGCCCAAAGACATATGGTGTGCTGATAGAGCCACTTTGATTAGTGCTGATTTCTTGATCCTAGAAAGATGAGCTGAACACATCTGTACTGTTTTCAACTGACCATCACCAATCAGATGATCAGTCTGTCATGAACACATTTTATGCCTATAGGGGATATGAATAACAGAATGAGAATCTAGGTAAAACAAAAAGAGAAAATGGAGAATGAAGAGAGGAAGAGAAATCCTTGTTGGAAAGGGGAGAATAATGAATGAAATGAAAACAAAACTAGTTAACAGGACTAGTTGAGGGGAAAGAGCAGGAAAATTGTATATGATTAACTAAGAGGAAAAATCAGAGAGAACAATGAAAAGAAAATGTTCTGGAGAAACTTGAGTTAAAAGATGTGACATCTTAACGGGACAACAAAGGAATATGGATATATCTTTGCAATATAAAATTAATCACTCAGGCATAGAGATACTGCAGATAAATGTAAAAAGGCAGTAATGATACATCCTTTCATCATAATGCAATGAGAATGGAAATTGTCTCCGGGACCATAAAACAAAAAGATACAAACCCAAATGGAGACTTAATGACATCCTAGAAGAGACCTGAGTCAAAGAACAAATCATAGACATGATAACTATGTAAAAGAAAATGATAACAATGAGACAATATACCAAAATTTTTGTGATTCAGTTGTAGAAGTCCTCAGTGAGACAACATATCTTTATAATCATACATTCAGAATACTGAAAAAGAAAGATTAATAAAATGAATATTTACTTTAAGAACTTTAGGAAAACAAACTTACAATAAGCACAAAAGAAGATATAAAAATTAAAAAGGACATAGATAAATTGTAGAAAAAACAGAAGTGGCAAATAAAACTAAAAATGGATGCTTTTAACAAAATTATATTACTGGGAGACCTTGACCTCCCCCTCTAAGAATTAGAAGACAACCACAAAATAAGAAAGAAATTATGAAAACTAAAAAATCTTTAAAAACTTCAATATTATGGGACTCTGGAGAAAAGAGATTGAAAACAGAAAGGAATATATGTTTTTTCTAAGTGGTACATGGCACCTATACAAAAATTGACCATGCATTAGGCCCTAAAAAGTAAATGCATTTTTTCACATCATGATACAATTAAAAAGTACTTTCAATAAAGGGCCAGAGAAAGATCAACTAAAAGCTAATTGGAAATTGAATAGTGTAATCTAAAAGAATGAGTGGACCAAACAAATCTTAGAAACAAGAATTTCATCCAAGAGAATGACAATAATGACACATATAACAACACTTATGGAATACACTAAAGTAGAAGAAATTTTATACCTCTAAATATTTACATGAATAAAATAGAGATCAATGAATTGGCCATACAACTAAAAAAGCTGGAAAAAGAACAAATTTTTAAAATCCCAATTAAAAGCTAAATTAGATATTTTAAAAATCTAAGAAGGGATAAATTTTCTTCTTCCTTTCAACAAAATGGAAAGTAAGGAAATTATTAAACTAGTAAATAAAATTAAAACTTGATTTTATGAAAAAACTAATAAAGCAGATGAAGTTTTAGCTAATTTGATTAGAAAAAAGAAGGAAAGCAAATTACTAGTATCAAAAATGAAAAGGGTGAAGTTACCAGCAATGAAGAAGAAATTAAAGCAATAAGTAGGACCTATTTTGCTCAACTGTTTACAACAAATCAGATCATTTAATTGAAATGAATGAATATTTGCAGGAACATAAATTGCCTATATTAACAGAAGAAAAAATAAAATGCTCAAATAACCACATTTTAAAAAATAGAAATTAAACAAGTCAATGAATTCCCAAAGAAAAAAATCTCCAGAGTGAAATGAATTTGCAAGGACATTCTACCAAATATTTAGGGAACAATTAATTCTGATACAATGTAAACTACTTGAAAAAATAGGTGAAGAATGTTTGCTATCTAATTCATTTTATGACACAAATATGGTGCTAATACTTAAAATAGGAAGAGCTAAAACAGAAAGAAAATTATAGACCAATTTCCCTAATAAATACTGATGCAAAGATAAATAAATAAATAAAACATTAGCAAACAGATTAGATCAATTTATCAACAGGACAATAACACAGTATGAGCAAATAAGATCTATACCAGGAATGCAGGGCTGATTCAATATCAGGCAAACTATCAGCATAATCATATCAAGAATAAAACTAACAGAAACCATCCGATTATATCAATAGATACAGAAAAAGATTTTGAGAAAATACAGTACCTATTCCTATTTAAAAACATTAGAGAACATGGGAATAAATGGAGTTTTCCTCAAAATGACAAATACCATCTATCCAAAACCATCAGTATGCATTATATCAAATGGCAATAAGCTAGATAAATTCACAATAAGTTCAGGGGATGAAATGCCTATTATCCCTACTATTGTTCAACATTGTATTAGAAATGTTGGCTTTACCAATAAGAAAAGAAACAGAAGGAATTAGAGTAGGCAATGAGGAAACAGAACTATCCCTCTTTGCAGATGATATAATGGTAGATCTTAGAGAATACTAGAGAATCAACCAAAAAAAAAAAAAAACTATTTGAAACAACACTTTGCAGGATACAAAATAAACCCACATAAATGATCAGCATTATTACCAACAAAACCCAGCAGCAAGAAATAGAAAAAGAAATTTCATTTAAAATAACTGTAGAAAATACAAAATATCTAGCAGTCTACCTCCCAAGACAAACTCAGAAACTATATTAACATCATTATAAAACAATTCGTACAAATAAATTCAGATACAAACAACTGGAAAAAAATATTGTGTTTATGGTTTGGCCAAGGTAATATAATAAAAATCACAGTTCTAGTTAAATGTCTATTTATTCAGTGCCGTACCAATCAAATTGCCAAAAAAATTATGTTATATGCTTAAAAATAAATGATAACAAAATTGATCTGTAAAAAGAAAAGATCAAGAATATGGGGTGGGGGGCGGGGAAGGGTGGCAGCTAGGTCGCGCAGTGGTTAGAGCATCAGCCCTGAAGTCAGGAAGACCTGAGTTCAAATCTGGCCTCAGACACTTAACACTTCCTGGGCAAGTCACTTAACCCCAATTTCCTCATAAAAAAATAATAATTAAAAGAAGATTATCAAGGGGGTTAATGAAAACTAATGCAAAAATAGCCTAACAATACCAGACAAATTACATTACAAAGAAGGACTCATCAAAACCATCTAGTTCTTACTGAGAAATAGAATGGTGACCATTCAGTGGAATAAGTTAAATACATAAGGCACAATATTCAATGACTATATTAATCTATTATTTGATAAACCCAAAATCTCCAGCTTATAGAATAAGAGTTCACCATTTGCCAAAAATTGCTGGGAACAGAGGAAAATAGTATGTCACAAATTCTATAGAGAACTCAACTCACACCTCAACCCTCAATAAGGTGAAAAGGGGTATATGATTAAGCATAAAGATTGACACTATAAACAAATTAGGAGAGCAAAGGATAGTTTACCTATCAGATTTTTGGAGAAGGAAAGAATTTATGGCAAAAAAAAAAATAATAACCTAGAGAACAATGCAAAATGGATAGTTTTAATTACATTAAATTTGGCTCAAATTTTGATTTACTATTCAGGACTGAGCCTCATTCTAGAACCTGTGTGCAAGGTTTGTGTTTTAGAATACTCACCTCAACAAGCAAGGCCATGTTCTGATCACTGTGTCCCTGCTAGGATTGTCACCTCCTAGGGCTTTCATTGGTAGGGAGCCCCCAAGGCTGTATCATGATTAGTGGAACAAGTTCCTAGACACACACAAAGTAACTTTCTTGAATGAGCGCTCACCCTCTTAGTGTGGCTTTCATTCTTGTTGCGGCCCTCCTGATTGAGAGCTCCAGAGATAAGAGCCCTTTAATCTCAGAGGCAAGATGACTGAGGCGGGAGACTCATAGACTGTGAAAACCAGTTCATTGTGCCGCACAGCCTTGTTGATGTACATTTTTGTAAGCGTGATTAGCACGTGAACAGCCGGCGATCCCCAATCACCTCTCAGACAAGCAGCTCGTGGGCTCTGCGTGTGCATGGTATCTGCCAGTGGGAGGACAGCCCATCCAGACATTCCAGCAACCCGCTCACAGGCCAGAGGCTCTGTCAAGGCATCTCTGCTCACAGGGCACTGACTGTGACCCTCGGGCCCATCCCTTTCCCATGACACACATGAGTGCTCCTTGCTCAACAAGGTGCTTCTACAACATGGCAGAAAACTTATTGTGCACCACAGGTGGAGGTGGCCGCTGTACTCTCTCTCAGCAGATCCCATGCCCCAGCACATCCTCTTGGCAAAGCTTTCATTTGGGGATATGTGAAAAGAGGCAGGAAAAGGCAGGGCATGATCCCACTGAGCTCTTGTCAAACACCATCTGCATTATTCTCTCCATCCTGGGCACCTCAGGTGCTTTGTGAATGAAGGGCCAATAGAAAAGATATAATGATTATAGAAATGACCCAGCTTGGGAGTTGATTCTATATGAGAACTGAGAGACAGTAGAGAATTATGAATAAATCTGGGGTTATGAATTTGGGTGACTGGAGGAGTGATGGTATCCTCAGGTAAAGACATTTGGAAGAATCATAAGATTTGGGGGCAACATACTAGGTTTTCTTATAGATATGGTGAGTTTGACAGGGCCACTGGCTATCCAATTCAAAATTTCCAGAGGGAGAGTCCAAAAACCAGAAGATTTAGGAGTACTGACTTATTAGAACAGAAACCCCCTAAAGTCAGGGGAAGTCAAAAGTATTGCATTCTCCTGTAGAAGCTATACTCCTTCAGGGAGTGTTTAAAAATTCCCCATTTAAATTGAACCTGAAAAATGCAGAGGATGTGGGGTGTGTTAAATAGTATCTTATATCATGGAGGGAAAAATAAGATCGCAATTAGCAATAAAGAGACTTGTGACTGATGGACTATTAAAAGTTTCGATATCCCTATTGTGATCATTAAGAAATCAGATGAAACATGGATTAATACAAGACATTGGAGGAGTAAACTAGAAGGTCTAATTTAGCCAGTTTTAAAAAAAATAAAGCTTTTTATTTCCAAAACAATTTGGTTCACTTTAAGTTCCTAAAAAACGAATCTTGGATCTTGGCTTTGATACGTTAAATTTCCCACTGAGCTTGGGTTTGGTTGATAGAAAGTCCTGAGAATCTGCACTTCTCATCCCTGGAGGATCCTTAGTTTCAAATCATACCCACCTGTACCCTCTCAGGGGTGGGCTTTTAGGCAGGACCAGCTCTAAGCCCTTTAGCAGCCTGAAGCAGTTAGGGAAGACAGGCCTTCATCCCTAGCTATAAATGAATTTGGATCCCACTTCTCTGTGAGGGGAGAGCATGGAATCTTAGCTGCTGTTCTGACTCCCAAATCCCTGTGACCCTGTTGAACAAAAGGACCTTGGACTTTCCCCCTTGTATCCCTGATCTGAAGCCAATCCAATCACAGGGATTTTTCTATAAAATAATTACTGGGATTGTCCAAATGTATGCAAAATCTCTTCTGAAAATATCCAATTATTTTTCTCTGTTTCTTCTTACTCTCCCTTCTCTACACAGATTTTCACCTGATTCTGCTGTTACCTCCATTAAGGGTTTTAAATGGCAAACAAGAGGACTTTGAATCGGACCTCAGAGGCAACAGAGAGTTATTGGAGTGACTGAGGAGGGGAGTGACATTTGTTCTTATAGGGAAAAGAATACCAGTGTGGCAGCTTCCTGGAAAGATTGGAGAGAGGCTTCATTCAAATGAATGCCTGAGGAAGGTAGGATAAGAACTTGGATTGTAATTCAGTTGTTGTCTGAATGAAGGGGTCATAGAGAAAATATAGTAGCTAAAGGAATGGCAAAATTGGGCAGTTGATTCCACATGAGAGTTGAGAGATAATGCAGAGTTAAGAATAAAACTGGGATTATTAATTTTGGTGACTGGAGGAGGGATAGAACGCTCAAGGAAGGAAATATGGAGATGGGGATGATCTGGGGAAAGGTAATAGGTTTTGTTGTGATCCCATTTTTGTTTGAGATCCCATTAGCTGTCTAATTCAGAAAGTCTGGTAGCTATTTGGATGTGTGCAATAGGATATTAGGCTGCGTCCCACAAATTTTGTTATATTACCTCATTGCTGTAATTGTTAGAGATTATTTTTCCTGTGGTTTGTGTAATGGGCTGAAGTTCTTGAAGCTCTCATGGCAGAGGTCTCTCTTGGCACTTGAGGCTAATTAGCAATTGGATAATACCCTATTAATATGTTTGGAGAAAGAATGGCCCCTCCCAGTCGGTGCAAATTGGATGTGTTGTATAGGAGATTGCTGAGAGGATTTGGTGGGTGGGGTGAGAGAAGCAGAGGACTGCTGGCAGGGTTCTTGTGGTGACTGCTCTCCTTCCTATCCCCATTCCCCTTCACCTCAGCAAAGAATAAAGATTAAGGATTTTTCCCTTAACCTGAATTCCTCTGTCCCGCTGATTCTAAAACACACGATCTTCACACTTTGCTCTTTACCTAATCAGCCTCTAATTATTTTTAGTTTAGTGTTTTATTTAAACATTTACTAGTAAAGCTACTTTTTAACTTTCATCTTGGTATGGTTTCAGGTTCCAAATTATTTGACTTCATCTCTCCACCTCTCCTCCCCAAAATGACAAACCATGTAATATAGAATTTACATATGCAATCATGGTCCACATTATGCCACATTAATCACATTATGAAAAAACCAGCACCCACGTTTTTCTTCATTTAAAAGTGCCTGATGGGAAAACTGAACATTTGATGCCACAAGCCATTTCACCTTTAGCTCTTGAAGAGGACTGAGGCCCATCAGAAAGTGATAAGGTTGGCCTGCAAGTGAATTGGATCTAAGTAAGACAGGACTGCTCACAGTCATCAGCCTCACCCTTTCTTCTGGAGTATCTGAGTCAGGGGACAAGACACAGGTCCAGACAACCAGTGGTGATGGTTCCTGCCCCATTTCTGCCCAAGATATAAGCCCTTCAATAACTGACAAACTGCAGGGTCCCAGAGTAGTGGTTTTCCTATTGTCACCACAAGCAGTTTTCAAAATGAAAGGATTTTACAAGCTAATTGACTAAGGCAGCTGGCTGCCTCTATTTGTCCAGGGAGTCAGGGGGTTGCTGATAAAGCATTTTCTGAAGTTCCTCTGCTGGGATAAGTTACGTTGTTCAAGCTTCTCATGAGAGAATTGTATAAGACACGAGCTGGCTTCACAAGAAGCGCACTATTAGTGGACAGCCAGGACACTCTACAAGCTCCCCTGAGATGTCCGGAGAAAGGAAGAACTCCATGTAGGATGGATCCTCTGTTGAACTTATGTGAGACATAGGCAAGAGTCACACTTGATGCACAGATGTGCTTTTTTTATTATTAAAAGCTTTTAACTTACAGAGCATATGCATGGGTAATTTTTCCAGCACTGACCCTTGCAAAATCTTTTGTTCCAAAATTTCACCTCCTCCTCCTCACCCCTCCACCATCTGGCAGGTAGTCCAATACATATTAAATACAGACATGCTTCTACATTGCTGGAAGGAATTTCAAATTCCTTTTTCAAAGTCACAGTACATGGAGATTTTCTAGCTTTGGCTCACTTTCATCTATCGTGGTTCATTTACAAATCCCCTTTCTTCTCCAGATTCTTCCTAGCCACTGCTTCTTATGGCACAATATTCCAATATGTTCATGAACCAAAATGGGTTCAGACTTTCTCCAACTGAAGAGCTCCCATTTTCTACTTTGCATCTATATTATTTTTCACTACTCCCACACAATATAGAAACCAAAACATTGCAATTAATATTTTAGTTCAGCCAGAACCTTGCTCCCCTCATGTCCTTACAGTAGATCCCTTGCCTTGGGTTCTCTGTGTCACAAAGAATGGGCATTTGATCACCTTTTCACAAATCCTAATAACAAATGGCTTTGGAGAAAAGTTGGACCCATCATAGCCATATACACATCGCACTGCTGTGCCTTTTTCTATAGCCCCCAACACTATGTCCAGCCTTGGGGGTCATCTCCGCCAATTTGATGGATGAAAGGTGAAAACCTCAGAGTGGAAATCTTTCTGTGAAGTATCTTAAGGAAACATTTTCTTCCTGAACAAATACGACAAGAGACCTATTGGACTAACGTATATTTAGGGATGTGTATGTTTCCTGACTCAACAGGATGTAGTTTTAGAATTTCTCATGTCTTTCTATCTCTCCAAAATGCCAATCATAGCCAGAAAGTTTGGTGAAGTCTATGAGTTATTGGGTTGAATCTCAAGCTGAGGATCCAGAAAGAAATGGCAGAGTAGGGTTCACTTTCAAGCTCCACTTTGGGTTCTCAAAGCAGTCAGAGCTGGAAGAGATCCTAACCCTAATCTAAAAGCACAAAGACCTGTGGAGTTAAAGTAAGTTCACAAGGCCACAGAGGTTCAGAACCCAGGATTTCAACCCCTGTCCTGAGTCCTGATCTATTGATCTCTCAATCCCACTGTACTGCCTTTCAGGTAGGGGACCAGCGGGGAAAGAAGGATCCACTATGCTTCTGAAGCTGTCTCCTATCCCTAGTCATCTTTTACTTCCCTTCCTCACACTTCCCATAGGGTAAATGTAAAGAAGGCTAATTATGGAAGGCAGTTTCCCTACCAATCTTCTCCCAGTGATCTTTACCAAATCCAATTTCCTCCTTATTTTAATGTCTTGACATTTCCTCACAGATCTGGTGAGAAGCATACAGGTTTTTAATGAAACCTTTTCCATATTAATTACATTTATACGGTTTCTTTCTAATGTGGGTTCTTTGATGTACAGTAAGGTCTCCTTTTTGTCTAAAAGCCTTTCCACATTGGTTACATTCATAAGGTTTCTCTCCAGTGTGGATTCTTTGATGTTTAGTAAGATGTCCTTTAGTTCTAAAAGTCTTTCCACACTGGTTACATTCATAAGGTTTCTCTCCAGTGTGAACACTCTGATGTAGAGTAAGATTTCCTTTAGTTCTAAAAGTCTTTCCACACTGATTACATTCATAAGGTCTCTCACCAGTGTGGATTCTCTGATGTGGAATGAGAGACTGTTTACATGTAAAACCCCTTCCACACTGGTTACATTTGTAAGGTTTCTCTCCTGTATGGATTCTCTGATGTTCAGTAAGATCTCTCTTTTGTATAAAAGCCTTTCCACACTGGTTACATACATAAGGTTTCTCTCCAGTATGGATTCTATGATGTACATTAAGATTTTCCTTATGTCTAAAAGTCTTTCCACACTGGTTACATTCATAAGGTTTCTCTCCAGTGTGGAGTTTCTGATGGAAAGTGAGAGATATTTTCCATGTAAAACCCCTCCCACACTGGTTGCATTTGTAAGGCTTCTCTCCACTGTGAAATAGCTGATGTACAGTGAGATATTGTCGTTGTCTAAAAGCCTTTCCACATTGGTTACATTCGTAAGGCTTCTCCCCAGTATGGAGTCTCTGATGTACAATAAGAGTTGCCTTATCTCTAAAAGTCTTTCCACATTGGTTACATTCATATGGTTTCTCGTCAGTGTGGATCCTTTGATGTACATTAAGATGCCCCTTATTCCTGAAAGCCTTTCCACACTGGTTACATTCATGCGGTTTCTTACCAGTGTGGGTGCTCTGATGTGCAGTAAGATATCCCTTGTCTCTAAAAGTCTTTCCACATTGGTTACATTCATAAGGTTTCTCTCCAGTGTGAATTCTCTGATGTGCAGTCAGATATATCCTTTTTCTAAAACCCTTTCCACACTGGTTACACTCATAAGGTTTCTGCCCAGTGTGGATTTTCTGATGATGGGTAAGAGTTGCCTTACCTCTAAAACTCTTTCCACACTGGTTACATTCATAGGGTTTCTTACCAGTGTGGATGTTCTGATGGTATGTGAGAGATTTTTTGCATGTAAAGCCCTTTCCACACTGGTTACATTTGTAAGGTTTCTCTCCACTGTGGAATCTCTGATGGGAAGTGAGAGACTGTTGGTGTCTAAAACCCTTTCCACATTGATTACATTCATAAGGCTTTTCCCCAGTGTGGATTCTCTGATGTTCAGTAAGAACTCCCTTATATCTAAAAGTCTTTCCACATTGGTTACATTCATAAGGTTTCTCCCCAGTGTGAATTCTGTGATGTTCAGTAAGAACTCCCTTATTTCTAAAAGTCTTTCCACACTCGTTACATTCATAAGATTTCGCATCAGTGTGGACTCTCTGATGTAGAGTAAGATTTCGCTTATATCTAAAAGCTTTTCCACACTGGTTACATTCATAAGGTTTTTCTACAGTGTGTATTTTCTCATGTGCAGCATAGATTTCTCTCCAAATGAAGTGTTGGTTTTGAATACTTTTGTTCATTTCAAGTCTGATCTCACTTCCTGTAACAAAAAAAAAAAAATTTTTAAAAAAGGGCAACAACAGGAAAAGACACTCCCCTTTCCTTCTCTCCTCCCACCCCCCCTCCCTGCCCTCCCTCCATCAACAGAATAGAAGCTCAGTTAAAATCTATTTCCCCAGGCAAAGAAAAAACTCTTACATGGGCAGAATCAGTCCCTTAATGATCCTATTACCTCACATCCCAAACATGATGTAATTTCTAATGGGCTTCAAGCACAAATATATTGAATCCTCACAATAAACCTGTGACAAAACAGAATACTTTTATTATCTCTACTTTCACAATTCAGGCCACCAGTTCAGAGGATAGAGGGACTTGAGCCAAAGCCCTGTAGCTGAGACAGGAATTCCCACCCAGTGAATGGGCAGAATCTGCCTTCAATATTTGACAAATTAGTTCAACTCTCATTTTTTTCCCTTTTCCTTTTATTGTACGCACTTTCTGATATCACTCTCAATTTAGTTTTTGTCTGTTACATTATCTGAAGTCACATTCGGAATGTGTTTGTTTTTTTTTTTTAATCTGAGACATGAGATTTGGTTCTGATGCAATACTTGTTTTTTTTTTTTATTGATAGCCACAGCTTATCATCATATCCCCGTGCATATCCTTTTAACAAACACAATGATTTAAAAATGCTGGAAATCACCCATATCTGAAAATATGTGTCTCATGTAGGAAACTGAGTTAATCATCCTGTGGCATGGAAGGGCAGAGCTTGGCTATTGCATCTCTTCTCCCTTTTGAAGTTCACAAGCTCCTTGAAGGAGGGAGACAATAATCCAAGCATTTGACCCAAAATTTATCAGTACAGAGACTGGGTGAAGTTGCAAACTGTCCACTGGGATAACAAGTATGTCCATATATATATACCTTAACAAATACCTTTCTCGGTAACTTGAAACGATCATGATCAGGAATATACAGCTTTTGAGGATCATGGGGTCCTTCCCTCAAACTCTGATGGTTCCTAAGTGCAACAGATTCTTTCAGATTCTCAACTTGACCACAAATCGTTTCCAAAATTCCGGGAAGGTTAGACATTCATAAACAAAGGGCCAGAGGTCTGCAGAGACCTGCAGGTGGCTCTTTGGCTGCTCCAGAACAGTTCTCCCCTTCCTGAATTACTTAATGAGATGATCACATCATTAAACCTGTAATTTCCAGATCAAGATATTATCTTGGGAGAAGATTCTGGGAAGATGGTGAAATATGTTGTAAAATTTCAAGGTCTTCCTATTTTCCCCACAAATAGAACCAATTTGTGTCTCAGGGCAAAGAGGGTAAAAAGTCAAGATCTAGGGCAGAAAAGGTGTTCTCCTGGGTCCCATCTGAGGGGATCTGAAGAAAGATCCCAGACAGAGGATTAACTTGTGGGAAGTCAAATCACTATTGATCAGAGAAATGCAAATTAAGACAACTCTGAGATACCACTACACACCTGTCAGATTGGCTAAGATGACAGGAAAAAATAATGATTAATGTTGGAGGGGATGCGGGAAAACTGGGACACTAATGCATTGTTGGTGGAGTTGTGAACGAATCCAACCATTCTGGAGAGCGATCTGGAATTATGCCCAAAAAGTTATCAAACTGTGCATACCCTTTGATCCAGCAGTGTTTCTATTGGGCTTATACCCCAAGGAGATACTAAAGAAGGGAAAGGGACCTGTATGTGCCAAAATGTTTGTGGCAGCCCTGTTTGTAGTGGCCAGAAACTGGAAATTGAATGGATGCCCATCAATTGGAGAACGGCTGGGTAAATTGTGGTCTATGAATGTTATGGAATATTATTGTTCTGTAAGGAATGACCAGCAGGATGAATATAGAGAGGACTGGCGAGACTTACATGAACTGATGCTGAGTGAAATGAGCAGAACCAGGAGATCATTATACACTTCAACAAGGATACTGCATGAGTATGTATTCTGATGGATGTGGATTTCTTTGACAAAGAGACCTAACTGAGTTTCAATTGATCAATGATGGACAAAAGCAGCTACACCCAAAGAAAGAACACTGGGAAATGAATGTGAACTATTTGCATTTTTGTTTTTCTTCCCGGGTTATTTTTACCTTCTGAATCCAATTCTCCCTGTGCAACAAGAGAACTGTTTGGTTCTGCACACAAATATTGTATCTAGGATATACTGCAACATATCTAACATATATAGGACTGCTTGCCATCTAGGGGAGGGGGTGGAGGGAGGGAGGGGAAAAATCGGAACAGAAGCTAGTGCAAGGGATAATGTTGTAAAAAAAATTACCCTGGCATAGATTCTGTCAATAAAAAGTTATTATAAAATTTAAAACAAAAAACAAAAAACAAAAAAAACTTGTGGGAAGTGTGCTACCTCTGCGGAAACATCTTGTGGGGACCCCCCTTGGGAAAGCTGAGTGTGGTTGCAGCCTCAGCAGGAACCAGAGACTTTTCCCTATTGGAGTAATTGTGAGAAGAAGCTATTGGGAAGACCAAGGGAACCTTCACAGATTAGAAACTCCAGGCCCAGCTGTGTTGCTGAGACCTGAAATTCAGTGACGGGACCAGGAATAATTGAAAAAGAGATCTGCCTAAAAAATATCTGAGAAAGAATTCCAAGGCTGGTCTTTCCCCCAGCATTTATTTCATGGTATCTCCCCAGGAGCCCCTTAAACCCCAACTCTTACATCCCTGCTTTCACCTCACTCACCTGGAGAGCAGCTCCTCAGGCATTCTTGGTCCAGCACCCAGGGTGCTTGCTTTTGCTTAAAGTAAAAGATCACATCTTCTCTGGGAACTGGAACCCCTGAGCATGGAAATAAGGTAGGTATCAAGGAGAGAAGCTTGAAATTTAGTTCTATTTAGGGAATGGGGTGAAAATCCAGAGCTGCCCCGTTGAGATTCAGCCCATTATATTGAAACATATGAGTCTATAGTCACCCACTAGTGCTTGTCATGTAAGAAAATATAATGGGGTTTGTCACATCATCCTGTTGTACAACTTTTATTTGGAGATAAGAGTCAAATCATCTTCTCCCCTTTCCCCACCTGTTATTAGCTTCATTTATGGAAGAAACTTTGAACCCCATTCCTGGATAAAAAGGGTAATTGTAAAATTATTCTCTACATATTTCTATTAGTTCTTTATCTGGATGCAAGTCACATGTTTCTTCATTTCAGCTTTTTGTTATTTTGAGTATTTAGAATAATTGTCAGAACTTTTTCCTCAACAATGTTGTTGCTAATGTATTTAAAGAAGGCATAAGGCACAACACATGGGAAAGAGTAGATGAAAATGAATTTTCATTCCCTTCCCTTCCTTTCCCATCACTGGTGCTGAAATTTGAAAGCCAAGAGGAAAGAAGCTTCAGGACATGTTTCCTATAGTAAAAACAACCATGGGCTTTAGGTTTGATGCTGGCTAAAAAGAAGAGCATTCCCAATCCTAGCCCCGTGACAAAGAGGGACAGGTTGTCATCAACGGATCTTCCGGAGCAATTTTCAGAGCTTTGGTAGACCAGTCTGTGTCCAGGTAGAGGTCAACCAAATCAGCTGATTAGATCCTTGTGTGAGATGCTTCCACACTGGTTTGATCTCTGACTTGAAGCTACCTAGAACTAGTAAGTGACAGCTTCAGGAACAACAAAGGACACCCTCAGTTTTCTATGATACCAGACAAATTTATACAGGAGGCCTCTGGTGCTTGCTTGGACACAGCAGACCAGCCCATTCTCCTTTCCCACTGATATAGCCTCCAACCTTGTATTTGAGGAAATGATGATACATCCCTAGATTGCAGATTCAGAGTTAACCAGGAAATGTCCTTACCCAGGGAGAGCAGGTTCCAGGAATTCTCCAGCATGACCTCCTTGTACAACTCCCTCTGAGGAGGGTCCAAAAGGCCCCACTCCTCCTGGGTGAAGTCCACAGCCACATCCCTGAATGTCACCAAGTCCTAAAGCACCAAAGCCATGAGACATAGAGCTGAAAGGCACTTCAGAATTCAAGAATCCAACCAACCCTCCCCAATTTACAGGAGGAAACTCAAGCAGTGAACGGATTGGCTCAAAATTTATGCCATTTCTGATTGTCAGTCAACTCCTGCAACCATGGTCATTAAGAGTCTTATTGAATTTTCAGAAAAGCATTTTATGGAATCAGCTAGAATAAAGCTGAGAAATGTCTTATTATTGAATGCATTTCCTTGTGAAATCAGGAAGAGTTTGTGTTTTATTTGTGAAGTAGATGGATCTGTGGAGAGCAAGAGGGTGATGGGAAATTTCTAAAGACAATTCTGTAAAGAGTCTGAGAAGTTGGCAAATACAGCATGCTCTGGGAAAAAAAGTTTTATTTCTTCTGTGAGGTCCCTCTGGGGAAGATGTTGGTATGGGCAAAACAGCTCACCTTTGTTTAAGGCAAATATTCCTCAATTTTTATATGTCATTACAGGGAAACAAGAGAAACTGGAAAAGAGGCTTCCTTCACTAATTAAAAAAATTCATAGAGAAAATATTGTCTTTTTTTTAATGAGAAATGTTTGACAAAGACGCCTAGCAATGTACAAGCTGGGGAGAACAGGAATCATAAAAATAAGTTAAGAAGCCAATAGATGGACCCTATATAGGAGAAAGTGGCCAGGAGTGGGAATACCGTGATACTCGGGAAGGGCCATCTCTATTTCCCACCTACTACAAGTACATCATTTTGGATTTCTTCTTTGAAACATCGTTTTTTTCCCTGATGTGGACTTTCAGCTTATTCACTCCCTTTGTCAGCAAGAATTCAACCTGCCATTATCAGGCATAATCAAGTCCCCACTAATCTGTCTGCACAGAGTGACTGAGAGAATAGAAATCTATCTCTCAAACTTCTGCATCTGTAAACAACATCTGAGATTCTGATTACCATGTTTTGAGTCTGGGACCCGGTCTGCCAGGTGGATCCCATTTGGTTTTGATCCCTCCCAAATGCTTGCCTGGTAACTTCCCCCTTCTGCCCTAAGAAACCTCCAACCTTGTATTTCACCCAACAAAGATGTCCCCATGTTCAAGAGCTTGGCTAAGTCCTTTTCAGGACAAAACTCACTGTGGAGCACTCTCTCTCTCCCTCCTCACAGTGCCTTCAATTTACTGTGACTTTGTCCTTATGATAGCTAACCCTGTACAGTTATATATAGCATATAGTATAGCCAAGTATAATTAACTCTGGTTAGTTTGCTAAACTTCTTTATGCTTTTAGGCTGTCATTCAATGTAACAACCTGTAATGTTGCTTTAATGGATTCTTACAAATTCTTCTCCTGGGTAACCCTATTGCTTTTTTGGCAATTTCCCCCTGCAAGTTCTTATTTTATCTCTCCATTTTATCTATAACCTGTTCTCCTAAATAAACCTACCTTTTGGCAAAGAGAATGGCCTTTGTGAACTTGGGATATGTTTGTTTCTAACTAGGAAGTGCCACCCTGACCTCCTGATGGTCTTTGTGTAATGCACATTTCAGCTTTTTTTTTTTTGTTCCTATTTTTTCACTTGTGAACAACTGAGGAATTTATTGCTCTTTTACACTTTTGGAGATTCCCATGGATTACTAAATCTTTCCTTTACTCTTGGGTCCTTGGTTCCTTCTTCCTCCATAAGATAGGATCTCAGTAAAGGCAAACAGTCCTTTTCCTGATGGACAAGTCATCTCTGATTGACTCCTTAACTCACACCCAAGAGAAGATAGTGCAAATCTTTCCTTCACAAGCCTCCCACACCCCCCCTTTACCAACATGAGGGGGGGATTAATGCACTCCAAACCTTCTCTTAAGGAGAAAGCCCAGCTATCTCCTCATTGTTCACTGGCTCTACTCCTTTGGGACTTTTGCTACTGGACTCTCCAGAAATCCCTGAATCAAGAGGCTCCTTCCCACCCAGACCACTTTCCATATTTCTTGGGCTTCAGGATTTCTTTTGATCATTGCCAAGATGGAGAAACAGAATATTAAATTCTACCATGATAACTCTTCCCAAAGAAACAAAAAAAAGAAGAGACAGGGAATAAAAATATACAAAAGTGAAGGAGAACCCAGAGGAAATGAAGTAAACAACAATTAACAGTAAAAAAAAATTTGCCCTTGCTGAAGGCAAGTGTATTGATGGCAATCACATCTTGAACATAGACAAGCTAATGATGGGAGGTCTCATGGAATGAACACTGGTTAAAAAAAATGGACACCATCTTAAAGGAAATGATCAAAGAGAAGTGCTCATTTCTGTACAGAGAAAATGAAAATCCAATGGAAAGAATCCCTCCCTGGCCACAGAAAAACCCAACCTAACCTGGAAAACAAAAACAAAGCCATGGCTACACAATCAGGTCAGAAATTCAGAGAGCTCCCAACAGCAGGCCCAGGATCAGACCATTTTCAGCACAGGCCCCTTTCCTGCCCCTGAGATGCCGGAGTAAAACAATCCATACCCCCAGGAAAGCAGCAACAGGACCAGCCCATACCTTCCCTTCAGGAGTGCTGCAGAGTCCAGCTCTATCTTCGGGTATGAAATCAGGAAGTTTGCTGGACAGACAAGCAAAACAGACCTTCCCTAAAATAAGCAATATCCTCATCTGAGACACTCAGGACAGGAGGCCGAAGAGTGCCTCCTATCTCCAAGCACTGCCTCAGCTGGGGGACTTTGGGCACAAACCCAAGCAGGATTCCCAGGATTCTGGGAAAAGGGAGAGAAAGAGATAAGACACATTAATGAATGAGATCCTCTAGGCAAAACTCAATGGAGAAGAAATAAGGGCAGTGACAGAAAGAATCAAGAGTCATAAAACCTTGCCCACCCAACCAACTCTCTCAACATTTGTACAGACCACATGGAAGCCACAAGGCAATGGCAAATACCAAAGCCGATGCAGGAGACTTAAAAAAGGGGAGCAAATGTAAGACATCAGAAACAAGTCAGGTAGAAAAGAGAGCAAGGCAAAAGTTGTATTACAGTTATCACCAGACTATCATAACACCAACAAACAACAGCCTAGATGCAGGACTTCAAGAAATGTTTAAGGAGAAAGAAAGAAACCACAGGTCACTCTGATGAGATGGGCCCTGAGTTGTTCCCCACAAATGTGGTTTCTGGGGTTCCAATCACAACTTTGCACAGTAAAAAGAACATCCCTATCCCAGATAAAAGCAGCTATCTTATATTAAAGGATGGAAAAATTCCACATATGCAAAAAATGTTTGTGGCAGCCCTTTTTGCAGTGGCAAGAAACTGGGAACTGAGGGGATGTCCATCAATTGGAGAATGGCTGGAAAAGTAATGGTACATGAATGTGATGGAAGAAACAATCTGTAAGAAACAATCAGGAGGACAATTTCAGAAAGGCCTGAAGTGTCTTACATGAACTGATGCTGAGCGAAATGAGCAGAAACCAGGAGAGCATGGCAACAAGCAAGATTATAGGATGATGAATTCTCATGGATGTGGCTCTTTTCAATAATGAGGTGATTCAGGCCAGTTCCAGTGATCTTGTGAGGGAGAGAGAAGTCTACACTCAGAGAGAGGATCAAGGAGACTGAGTGTGTGTTATGGCATAGCATTTTCACTTTTGTTGATGTTCGCTTGAATTTCATTTTCTTTTTTCTTTTTTTTCCCCTTTATTATCTGACTTTTCTTGTGCAGAATGATAATGGTATAAGTATGAATGGTTATATTAGATTTAACATATATTGCATTACTTGCTATCTAGGGGAGGGGAGAGGGTGAGGAGAATAGGACGGCAAATTGGAACACAAGGTTTTGTATTGGTTAGTGTGAAAATTTATCTTCGAATGTTTTCAAAATAAAAAGGTTCAAAAAAGAAAAAAAAATATAGTCCTTCCATATATATTTTTTTCTCTTTTGCTGAGGGAATTAGGGTTAAGTGACTTGCCTAGGGTTACACAGATAAGAAGTATTAATTGTCTGAGGCCAAATTTGAACTCACGTCCTCCTGACTTCAGGGCTGGTGATTGTGATTGCTGATGTGGGTCAGGTCTGGATGGAGGACACTCACCTGACCAGGTCCCAGGCTCCCAGGGCTCATTCCCTCTGGCTCCAAGCTCTCTGTGTACACAGAAAATTAATCAAGGTAACTCCATGTTGTAAAGTTCCTCTGACTGGGCCCTAGTCTCTATCTACCTCAGAGTCCTGCTGCCTCCAGCCTTTATGGCCCCACAAAGGGAGCAGCTACTGAAGGTCTGAATAATGTAGGTCAGAGCCTCTGATGTGCTTTCTAGAGCCCCCAAATTGTGCTGCCAAAATATACTATGCATTCCAGAGCTCCCACAGTGTTGTGACAAAATATACCATCCGGACTAGCTCTCTGGAGGATCTCGGGACCAGCCCGAGTCTTTGGTCTTAGTAGAGGAGTGTAGAGGCAGGAGACCCATCAGGATGGTCACACATGGAGTTCTCTTATTTCACCTCCTCTCAGCCCTTAAATACCTAAGTATGATTACATCATTACAGTACACTGAGCATGTACCAACTAGAGAACCATTACATCACCACAGCACACTGTACAAGTGCTAACTATAAGCACCCTGCTTATACGGTAAGAAAATGTGTCTCTTTTTTTTATTGTACCTTCTTATATACAAAACATATGCATTTAGTAATTTGTCAACATTGACCTTGCAAAAACCTTTGTTTCCACTTTTCTCCTCCTTCCCTCCATCCCCTTCCCTGGATCGCACGCAGTCTCATACATGTTAAATATGTTAAAGTATATATTAAATACAATATATGTAATGTATATGCCTCTTACTGTAAGTATCCCTTATTTCAGGTAGAACACAGCTGGTCAAGCCCTCCTTCACTTCTCAAGAAGGGTGAGCCAAAGCAGAGAATGTCAGTGGGTTCCCTCTGGGGTAAAGGGTCTTATACCTTACCCAGAGTTCCCCCACTATCTGTGGCGTTCTACATCTCCCCCTTTCTTTTGTTTTAGTTGAAACAGGTATACATAAATCCATTAGCATGGGAGGTATTACACAAACAAGTAGTAATGTAAAAGATTTCCTGTAGTGTTCTTTTCTAAAATATAATTGTTCTCTGGGAGCAGATTTCTCAGAGGGCTTCTGGAGGCAGCCTTAGTTTCATTTCCATGTAATAATCACCTCAAAATGCAGCCAGGTGGTAAAAGTTCAGTCCTTTATTGTCTCCTTCAAAATAGCCTGGTAAGCTTTCTTAGGTTCTGAGAGCTCTTGTTGCTAGTCCTTTACCTCTGCCAGCTTCAGCCTCCAACTCCCTCTGAATCCTGGCTCTGAATCTCCTGAGTGATTTCTGGCTCTCAATCTCATCTACTGACTCCTGCTTTTACTATCTCTTCCTCTGACTCCTGCTTTCTCAATCTCCTCAAGAGCTCTAGTACTTGTCCTTTTATATGCTCTTTTAGAGATGTGAACTCAAAGGTTGATTCCTCCTCCAAGAGAGTGGGATTGTGGGTTCCTGACTTGTGAATCTCCTCCACTGAACTTGTGAATCTCCCCAAAGTGTGGAGATTCCACAACAGTACTAAATCCATTAGTGAGCTAGAGAACTTGTTAAGTACCATGCTAAATTAGACAAGCAACTTATCACTTTGTAAGAATCCTAACAATTTCCATGAGTCCTGGAAGGAGGGTATATAAATAACAATCACACATATACTTCCTTCAGAATTTTTTTTGGGGATATATATGAGTTCCTTAGTGTTTCTATGGTCTTTTGTAGACATGCTTCTAACATTTGTTTCTCAGGTGCACACCTCAAGATATCATTCATGCAATGTAATATTACTTTTGGAAATGATTTACTAGAATAATAGCAGCAGTCACATACATTTGACACATAGTAGGACTATTTTTCATTCCCTGTGGTAAAACTGCCTATTCATACCTTTTATAAAGCTCAGCTAAATTAATGAAAGGCACTAAAAAGTCAAATCTTTTCATATCCTCCTTAACTAGAGGGATAGAACACAAACAATATTTAATGTCTAATAACCCAAAGAAGCCATTCTATAAGCAACTGAGTAGGACATGGAAGTCTAGGCCGAAGAGTTCCTATCATTTACATCTGTTCATTTGCTTTTCTGAAATCAGTACCATCCTCTATTTTCCAGATTTCTTTTTTATAGCAAATACAGGTGAATTCCAAAGACTTAGAGAATGCTGTAAATGACCTTGGTGAAGTTGTTCCTGTACCATATCTAATCATTCTTGAATTTTTTGACTAGTTAAGGGCCACTGTTCTACCAACACTGGTGTATTAGTTTTCCATTCAATGGGAACAGGTGAGAGTGCTGGCAGGCCTTCAATAGCAGCCCTGCCTAAAAAGCCCAAGTACTCAATTGTAATTGTGACATGGGGGTGGACAAAAGTGCTGCATGGGTGGTGCTGATGGTGTCAATTCCCCTATCACTCCTACTCCCTCTCTGAAGGTGAAGTTGAGAGAGCAGGATCAGGAGATGGGGAATGCCCTAAGGGCACCTGCTTGAGTGCAGGTGGAGGAGAAATAGAGCTGTGAAAGTGAGAAGTACTTTCAACTGGGGAATTACTTGTATTCTTATAAATTTGACCCAGTTCTCAACATATTTTAGAAACAGGCCTTTACTCATAAACACTGGCTAGCAGTTTTCTGCTTCCCTTCTAATTTTGGCTATATTGGTTTTGTTTGTGCAAACCCTTTTTAATTTAATGTAATTAACATTATCCATCTTGCATTTCATAATGTTGCCTAGTCCTCTTTGGCCATACATTCTTTCCTTCTCCAAAAATATGATAGACAAAACTATGCTGTGCTCTCCTAATTTGCTTATATTATCACTCTTTACACCTCAGTCTATGATCAGTCCAGCATTTTGCATCACATATGTCCTTTGTCACTCTCTATGTTATTTCTTCTCCTTACAATTATATAGTCTACTAAATGACAATATTTGCTGTAAATGTGTATGCATGAAGTTTTGTTGCTTTTAGGTTAGCAAAAGACAGTGTGGTGATGCACAAAACTTCACTAATAACTGACTAGTTCTGTTGCTGTTTTCAACCCTATTCTACCCAAGGACACTCCCTTGTCTGAGCGTGGTCTAGCCTTAAAATTAGCCAGGATTAGATAAGCAGATTTTTAGTGCACCTTTTCTGGTCCCTTCTTCATACCAAGAGGGATTTTTTTTTTTAAGAGCTCATACATCAGCAGCTACACCCAAAGAAAGAACACTGGGAAATGAATGTAAACTATTTGCATTTTTGTTTTCCTTCCTGGGTTATTTTTACCTTCTGAATCCAATTCTCCCTGTGCAACAAGAGAACTGTTCAGTTCTGCTTATATATATTGTATCTAGGATATACTGCAACATATTTAACATATATAGCATTGACAACTGCCAACCTTTTGTTCCAATTTTTCCCTTCCTTCCCCTCACCTCCTCCCCTAGATGGCAGGATGACCAATACATGTTAAATATATTAAAGTGTAAATTAAATACAAAATAAGTATATATGACCAAACCATTATTGTGCTGTACAAAAAGAATCGAACTCTGAAATATTGTACAATTAGCTTTGTGAAGGAAATCAAAAAATGCAAGCGGGCAAAAATATAGGAATTGGGAATTCAAAGTAATGGTTCTTAGTCATCTCCCAGAGTTCTTTTGCTGGGTGTAGTTGGTTCAGTTCATTACTGCTCCATTAGAACTGATTTGGTTCACCTCATTGCTGAAGATGGCCAGGTTCGTCAGAATTGATCATCATATAGTATTGTTGTTGAAGTATATAATGATCTCCTGGTCCTGCTCATTTCACTCAGCATCAGTTCATTAAGTCTCTCCAGGCCTTTCTGAAATCATCCTGTTGGTCATTTCTTACTGAACAATAATCCATAATATTCACATTCAGTATTTCTTAATATCTATCTATCCAACATGATGCAAATGCCCACCAGTTTCACCGTTGCAGCATCTCTAGACTATGCCCCATTCTACCTCCGTTCATGTCCTTGTCTAGATCACCCCTCCCTGGGTTATTAAGTTACCCTAATTCCCAGTAAGATCAGGGGTGAAACAATGTTGCCATTTTTATCACTATAATGCAACATTGTACTAAAAATGTTAGCTTTAGCAAAAAGAAAAGAAATTGAAGTAATTAGAGTAGACAACAAGGAAACAAAACAACAGGGGTGAAACAATGTTGCCATTTTTATCACTATAATGCAACATTGTACTAAAAATGTTAGCTTTAGCAAAAATAAAAGAAATTGAAGTAATTAGAGTAGAAAACAAGGAACATCATGCTTTGCAGATGATATGCTGATATACGGAATTCTAGAGAATCAGTTGAAAAACTACAAGAAACATCTAACAACTTTAGGAAAATTGAAGGACATAAAATAAATCAATATAAATCATCAGCAGAAAGAACTAGAAAGAGAAATCCCATTCAAAATTACTAGAGACAATATAAAATATTTGGGTATCTCCCTGCCAAGACAAATCCAGGAATTATATCCACACAATTAAAAAACACTTTTCACAGAAATACAATTATATATAAGAAATTGGAAGAGTGTCAAGTGCTCATGGGTAGCCAATGTAGATAATAAAAATAATAATTCTATCTAAAATCAATCTACTTATCCAGTGCCATACCAATCAAACTGCCAAGAAATTACTTTATAGAGATGAAAAAATACTAACAAAATTCAACAGAAAGAACGAAAAGTCACAAATGTCAAGGGAATTAATGGAAAAAATGCAAAGGAATGTACTATAAATTTACCTAAAACTATTATAAAATGGCAGGCATCAAAACCATTTAATAGAATAGTGGATCACTGCTATAGGTTAGGTTCACAAGCCACAATAGTCAATGACTATAGTAAGCTTGTGTTTGATAAACTCCAGCTTTTGGAATAAAACTCACTATTTAATAAAACAGTGGAAAATAGTGTGGAAGAAAGTAGGCATTAACCAACATCTAACATTCTATACCAATATAAGGTTGAAATGAGTTCATAACTTAGATATAAGACAAGTAGATTTTGTCTACTAAAAGTATATTAGAGAG
Organism: Antechinus flavipes; assembly: GCF_016432865.1. Taxonomy (NCBI): domain Eukaryota; kingdom Metazoa; phylum Chordata; class Mammalia; order Dasyuromorphia; family Dasyuridae; genus Antechinus; species Antechinus flavipes. Next base: position 685,146,851 of record NC_067399.1, read on the forward strand.
TAAAGGATATTCTACTTGCCTGATCTGCAAAGAAGGGAAGAATTTATGGCCAAAGAAGAAGTAGGGAATATTATGAAATGCAAAATGGATAATTTTATTTATATTAAATTAAAAAGGTTTTGTACAAACAAAGCTAATGCAGCCAAGAGTAGAAGGGAAGCAGAGAGCTGAAGGGAAAAAAAAAATTCAGCCAGTGTTTATGATACAGACCTCATTTCTAAAATATGTAGAGAAGTGAGTTAAATTTATAAGAATGCAAGCCATTCCTCAGTTGACAAATGATCAAAGGATAAGAACAGATACTTTTCAGATAAAGAAATTAAAGCCATTTCTAATATTATGAAAAAATGCTCTAAATCATTATCGATCAGAGAAAAACAAATTAAGATAACTCTGAGGTACCACCTCACACCTTTCAGATTGGCCAAGATGACACGAAAAGAATGACAAATGTTGGAAGGGATGTGGGAAAACTGGGACACTAATGAATTGTTGGTGGAATTGTGAATTATGGAATTTATCCAACCATTCTGAAGAGGAATTGTGGAACTGTGCTCAAAGGACTATAAAATTGTGCATACCCTTAGTTCCAACAGTCTCATTACTGGGACTAGATTCCAAAGAGATAGTAGAAATGGTAAAGGATCCACACGTGGGAAAATGTAGCATTTTGTACTGGCAAGGAACTGGCAATTGAGTAGATGCCCATCACTTGGAGAATGGCTGAATAAATTGTGTTATATGAAAGTAAAATAATATTTTTGGTCTATAAGAAAATGATGAAGATGATGATTTCAGAAAAATCTGGGAAAACTTAAATGAACTAATGCTAAATGAAGTGAACAGAATCAGGAGAATATTGTATACAATAAAAACAAGATTATGTGGTGATCAACTGTGATGGATTTGACTCTTCTCAACAATGCCAGTGATCCAAGGTAATCCCAACAGACTTGTAATGGAAAACTCCAATTGCATCCAAAGAGAGAACTATGGACATTGAATGTAAATTGAAACATATTATTTTTACTTGTTTCTTTGTTTTTATGTTTTTCTTCTTTTGGTCTGATTTTTCTTACACAGTGTGACAAATATTGAAATATGTTTAAAAGGATTATATGTCTGGGAAATGAGTATGAACACTACATAGAATTCCCAATCTCTCTATTTTTGTCCATCTCCATTTTTGATTTCCTTCACTTTTACACTATTTCAGAGTCCGATTCTTTTTGTACAGTAAAATAACTGTATAGACATGTATACATACATTGTATTTAAAATTATACTTTAAGATATTTAACATGTATTGGTCAACCTGCCATCTGGGAGAGGGGGTGAGGGGAAAAATTGGAATAAAAGGTTTTGCAATTGTCAATGTTGAAAAATTACCTATGCATATATCTTATAAATAACAAGCTATAATAAGAAAACAAAGCCCCCCATAAAAAGAATATTAAATCTAAAAAAAAAAAAGGGGGATTGCATGTATTTAACCTATATATAATTGCTTGCTATCTTGAGAAGGGGGAGGTAACAGAGGAAGAGAGAAAAATCTGAAACACAAAGTCTTACAAAAATAAATGTTGAAAACTATCTTTACATGTATTCAGAAAAATAAAATGCTATTTAAAAAAATAGTCTACTGGTACATCTGCCTCCCTCAAAGCTCACTTTCCTCCAAGCCATTACCCAGTCAGCCAGTAGAGTGATTTCCTACAATGCAGTTTCTATCATGTCACTGCCCTACTCAATAAATTCCAGTGCCTTCCCATTTATTTCCTACAGGATCAAATAAAAATTCTCTAAGGGAGAAATTGGGAAGATAGTGAAATAGGTCAGAAAATTCCAAGCTCTCCAGATTTCTCCCTCCCCCTCCCACTCCCAAAACAAGAAAAGTACCTCAGGGTGAATGTAGACTGGTGAAAAACAAATAAGAGTTGGGCAGGATAGTGGTCCTCCTGGGACAACCAGAGAAGACCTGAGGAAAGACCCTAGGATAGAGATTTGGCCAGTGTGAAATTCCAGGCTAGGTCCTCTGGAACAGCACATGGGGAATAACTGGGGCTAGCAGGATTAAGAAGGGGCCTCAACCCCAACCACAGGAACTTTCACCTCCCAGGTAGTGCGGGGGAGTTGGGGTTTGTATCCAGGAAGATTAAGAGAACCTCTGCTGATAAGGAAGCCCAGCTGTGGTGGTGGCCCCGGGTAAGAAAGAACCAGACATGCCCAGTGAATGCAGAAGCAGTGGGGCAGGCCAGTTGCTGGATGCAGGCACTTACAGGGAGGTGGAGTTCTGGGTTGGGAGTTCCAGAGGGGTGAACTGAAGTGAAGACATAAGCTTCTTTCCCTCTACCCCAGAACTAGAATTGAATATACTAATAAGCTTATTTAAAAGAAATTAGCTGTCAATAAAAAGTTATTTAAAAAAATAAAAAAAATAAAAGAAATTAGCAAGCAAAGGAAAAAGAACCCAAGTATAGAAACTTTGGATAGGAATGTGGAAGATTAGGGTTCATCTTCAGAGGATGCTAAAGTAATTTTTTAAAAAATATCTTCTATCCCAAAGAGTAACATTAAATGGTTGGTTATCTGCCCAGAATGAATTTATAGACTGCAAATTAAATGAGATGGGATGAGGAAAAACTAAAAAAGGGGGGAGGGAAAAGCAATTTAAAAAAAAAGATTATGAAAAGAAAGTTATCCAACTAGAAAAAGAAATTCAGAATCTTAAGGAAGAATATGACTCTTGGAACATTAGAATTGGGTAAGGAGAAGCCTGTAAAGTTATGGGAGACCAAAACAAAAAACAAAATATAAAAAATGAAAAAAATAGAAGAGAATGTGAGACATCTCATAAGAAAAAGAACAGATATGGAGAACAGATCAAAAAGAGAAAACATAAGAATAATTGGACTACCTGAAAACTATGATCAAAAAAATAAAATCTGGTATAATATGACAAGAAAGAATTAAAGAACATTTGTCTGAAGTATAGAACAAGAATAGAAAGTTGAAAGAGAAAAAAAAAATCTGCCGATCATCATGTGCAAGATCCTACAAGGAAAACACACAGGACCACCATTGCTAAATTTTGAAGCCCCAAAATCAAAGAGAAAATGTTATAAGAAGCACCAATATCAACCAAAAAGTCAAATATGCTGAAGTTCTGAAATACTATATACTGACAATCAAAAGAACTATAGAGTTGTGGGCAAAAATATTATATCCAGCAAAATTATGTATAATATTGAGTGAAAAAAAATGAACTTTCAATGAATTGTTAGATTTTCAGGATTTTGTTGCAAAGCTGAACTCAAGAAAATTTAACACTTAAGAGCCAATATCAAAGGTTAATTTCAAGGGATTCCAAAAGAACAAATTTTTTATTTTCTTAATGTGGAAATATAAATCTTATGTCTGAGATTGTCATTAATAATTGGGTAGTCCAAAAGAAAGACTGGGATAGAGTTCAGTATGATGTGACTCTAAAATACCTAGGAAATAGGGGCAGCTAGGTGGTTCAGTGGATAGAGTGCCAACCCTGAAGTCAAGAGAACTTGGAGTTCAAATTTGGTCTCAAGACTCTTAACACTTTCTAGCTGTGTGACCCTGGGCAAGTCACTTAACCCTAATTGCCCCAGCAATCAATCTAGGAAATAGTAAATATGGTAATTATGCTATACAAAGGAGGTTTGAGAACAAGGACCAATAAAGAAGAATTAGGAAAGGAGGACTGGTAGTTCTGAAATCCTACATGTATATATATGCATATACTATGTATTATATGTATTTGTGTGTATGTTTGTGTATATATATCTATAATTATCTATCTAGCTATCTATCATATCTAGATATGTATGTATGTATCTATCTATATGTATATATGTATGGCAAGAAATGTTAGGGGCAAGGGGGAGGCTTAGCAAGGTAAGTTAATAGGGAGAAATAAAGTAGAAGAGTTAGAAAGGATAGCAGAGGGGATACATATAAAGACAATAACAGTGAGCAGGAGTAGAATCTGCTAGGAAAAAAAGTAAGGGTAGTAATCATTGATCTCAGACAAAGTCAAAGTATAAAAAAGTATTCATGCAAAAGATAAATCTACATTATATGTCAGCAATGTTAATATTGTTTTTAATGTATGTGTATCTGCATGTATATATTTGTATATGTGTGTGTGTATGTATAAATGAATGTTTACATAAATATATCCATGGGGGAGTGAGGGTGGAACAGAAATGGGGGAAAAGTATAAAGTTAAAAGGGCACAGCCCAGAACAACAACAAAAAAAAGTACAAGGAAACAAAGAAAACATGGATAGTTATGAATACAATGAATTCTATTATTATATATTTTCTTGAAATGGAAATTTATTTTTACATATTTTGACTTCTCTCCTATGTTCTGCTGGGCACATGATAACGTGTTTTTTTTTTTTTTTTCCTAATTTCTTTTTCTTTTATTTTGTATTTAGTTTTTAAATAAAGAAGTTAAAAAGTGAAACAAAAGATTTTTTAAAAAAGAAGAAAAAGGAAAAAAGAAATTGCCTCTCCACACCCTTTCCAGTCTCCTTAGATCTTATTCTCTAACATATGTCCTTTAATTCAGTGGCACTAGCTTCCTGGCTTATCTCAGTTCCAGGCATTTTCAATGGCTACTCCTTATTCCTGTAATATTTTTCCTTTGACGTTTAGACTGCCAACCTCATTGTTTTCTCTTATGACCCAACTGAAAACTAAAAACCTACAGCAAGTATTCACTAACCCCTCTTAATTCTTGTTCCTTCCCTGTTCTAATTAAGTCCTATTTGTTCTAGATTTAGCTTGCTTTCTATATATTTGTGTATTGCTTTCCACACTGGATTGTACATTCCTTGAAGGAATTGTCTTTTGCCTCGCCTTTTTTTTTTAATCCTCAGTGCTTATCATTGTGGCTGGCACTTAATAGATGTTTCATAAATGTAAACAGAATAGAATTGAAAAGGTTTAGTCCTTGATAAAATAAATGATAAATAAAATAAATGCCATATCATTCTCCCTGTCCTTTCTTCCCCCTCCTTTCATGCATCTTCTTATGTTGTTATGTAATCCCACAAAAAGAGATCAGAAGATTCTGTCCATGATACCCTTGCTCCTTCTCTACACTGTTACCTCCCCCTTATTTCCTCATTCATCCCTTTTCCCTTGTGTACTTTTAGAAAAAAGTCTCTTACTGGTCTTTCTGTTATTACTCTTTTACTGTTGTCTATCTTCAGTTTTGTACTTCTTTAGTTTGGGGTATTTAAAAAATAAGTTATCTTTTCCATTGTGGTTTTCTTTTTCCAAATGTTTTGGGCTCCCCTTCGTTATTAAACATATACTTTTTGTCCCAAATTGTTAAACTCCCATCTGCAGGATAGGTCACATGGACTGCATCCAAAGCTCCGTGGAGCACTTTCTTTCCATCCTCATTTCTAGAAGGTTTGCATCAGTCTGGCATTATTTCAAAGTCCTTTCCTTTATATTTGAAAATCTCCTGGTGGCTTGTGGGGCTTTTTGTTCCTAAATTGAATTGTTAAATGTTAACTCCTACCAGTTTCAGAGGCTGCTGTTTTATTTTTTAAATCATTATTACATTTTAATTTATAGAATAAAACAAGCATTTCCATAACATAATATGATACAAAAATTATTGAATATGAAACTGCAAATTTATTATTCAAAACTTGCTATTCCTTTCAAATATACAAGAAATTTTGTTAATTTCAGCCAGTTCTCAATTGATGGGTATCCTTGCAATTTCCATGGCATCACAAAGAAAGCTACTATAAACATTTTAGAATATATTTTCCCCATTGGGACACTGATACTTGGTTGGTGGAATTGTGAATGCATCCAGGCATTCTGGAGAGCGATTTAGAACTATACTCAAAAAGTTATCAAACTATGCATACTCTTTGATCCAGCAGTGTTACTACTGGGCTTATATCCCAAAGAAACATTAAAGAAGGGAAAGGGACCTGTATGTGCCAACATGTTTGTGGCAGCCCTTTTTGTAGTGGTCAGAAATTGGAAACTGAGTGGATGCCCATCAACTGGAGAATGGCTGAATAAATTGTGGTATATGAATGTTATGGAATATTATTGACCAGCAGGATGATTTCAGAAAGGCCTGGAGAGATCTGCATGAACTGATGCTGACTGAAATGAGCAGGACCAGGAGATCATTATATACTTCAACAACAATACTATATGATGATTAATTCTGACGGACCTGGCCCTCTTCAACAATGAGATGAACCAAATCAGTTCCAATGGAGCAGTAATGAATTGAACCAGCTACACCCAGTGAAAGAACTCTAGGAGATGAGTATGAACCACAACAGAGAATTCCCAATCCCTCTATTTTTGTCCACCTGTATTTTTGATTTCCTTCACAAGTTAATTGTACACTATTTCAAAGTCCAATTCTTTTTGTGCAGCAAAATAACATGTATACATATATTGTATTTAACATATACTTTAACATATTTAACATGGATTGGTCTACCTGCCATCTAGGGGAAAAGGATGGGGGGAGAAGTAGGGGAAAACCTGGAAAAAAAGGTTTTGCAATTGTCAATGCTGAAAAACTATCCATGCATATATCTTGTAAATATTTAATAAACTCAATGACTCTAACTTCTGAAATAAGAAGTCACTAATTCAAAATAATTACTGGGAAAATTGGAAAATGTCATTAATGAAACTGGGCATAAATTAATATCTCACACTCTCTACCAAGATAAGGTTGAAATGGATATATGATTTAAACTTTTTTTTTTAATTTTTATTTAATAATTACTTTATATTGACACTCGTTTTTGTTCCGATTTTTTTTTCCCTCCCTCCCTCCTCCCCATCCCCTAGATGGCAAGCAGTCCTTTATATGTTGGATATGTTGCAGTATATCCTAGATACAATATATGTTTGCAGAACCGAACAGTTCTCCCGCTGCACAGGGAGAATTGGATTCAGAAGGTAGAAAAAACCCGGGAAGAAAAACAAAAATGCAGATAGTTCACATTCGTTTCCCAGTGTTCTTTCTTTGGGTGTAGCTGCTTTTGTCCGTCATTTATCAATTGAAACTCAGGTCTCTTTGTCAAAGAAATCCACTTCCATCAAAATATGTCCTCATACAATATCGTTGTCGAAGTGTATAATGATCTCCTAGTTCTGCTCATTTCACTTAGCATCAGTTCATGTAAGTCTCGCCAGTCCTCTCTGTATTCATCCTGCTGTTCATTTCTTACAGAACAATAATATTCCATAACATTCATATACCACAATTTACCCAGCCATTCTCCAATTGATGGGCATCCATTCATTTTCCAGTTTCTAGCCACTACAAATAGGGCTGCTACAAACATTTTGGCACATACAGGTCCCTTTCCCTTCTTTAGTATTTCTTTGGCATATAAGCCCAATAGAAACACTGCTGGATCAAAGGGTAGGCACAATTTGATAATTTTTTGGGCATAATTCCAGATTGCTCTCCAGAATGGTTGGATTCGTTCACAACTCCACCAATAATGCATTAGTGTCCCCGTTTTCCCGCATCCCCTCCAACATTCATCATTATTTTTTCCTGTCATCTTAGCCAATCTGACAGGTGTGTAGTGGTATCTCAGAGTTGTCTTAATTTGCATTTCTCTGATCAATAGTGATTTGGAACACTCTTTCATATGAGTGGTAATAGTTTCAATTTCATCCTCTGAAAATTGTCTGTTCATATCCTTTGACCATTTATCAATTGGAGAATGGCTTGATTTTTTATAAATTTGAGTCAGTTCTCTATATATTTTGGAAATGAGGCCTTTATCAGAACCTTTAACTGTGAAGATGTTTTCCCAGTTTGTTGCTTCCCTTCTAATCTTGTTTGCATTAGTTTTATTTGTACAAAGGCTTTTTAATTTGATGTAATCGAAATTTTCTATTCTGTGATCAGTAATGGTCTCTAGTTCATCTTTGGTCACAAATTTCTTTCTCCTCCACAAGTCTGAGAGATAAACTATTCTATGTTCCTCTAATTTATTTATAATCTTGTTCTTTATGCCTAGGTCATAGACCCATTTTGATCTTATCTTGGTATATGGTGTTAAGTGTGGGTCCATGCCTAATTTCTGCCATACTAATTTCCAATTATCCTATATGATTTAAACTTAAAGGGTTATGCTTCAAGCAAACTCAGAGAGCAAGGAATACTTTACCTGTCAAATCTTTGGAGAACAGAGGAATTTATGACCAAATGAAATAGAGAACATTACGAAATACAAAATAGATAATTTTGATTACATTAATTTTTTTCACAAAGAAAGCAAACACAACCAAGATTAAAAGGAAACCAGAAAAGTGGACCTCTTTGATAAAGAGAGCCTTAATTGATCAAAGATGGACAGAAGCAGCTACACCCAAAGAAAGAACACTGGAAATGAATATAAACTGCTTGCATTTATGTTTTTCCTCCTGGGTTATTTATACCTTCTGAATTCAATTCTCCCTGTGCAACAAGAAAACTGTTTGGTTCTGCACACATATATTATATCTAGGATATACTGCAACCCATTCAACATGTAAAGGACTCTTGCCATCTGGGGGAAGGGGTAGAGGGAGGGAGGGGAAAAATCGGAACAGAAATGAATGCAAGGGATAATGCTGTAAAAAATTACCCTGGCATGCGTTCTATCAATAAAAAATTATTAAAAAAAAAAAAAAAGGAAACCAGAAAAATTGGAAAATAATTTTGACAGCCGGTGTTTCCAATAAAGGCATTATTTCTAAAATATATGGAGAAGTCAAATTTTTAAGAATATAAGTCATTCTTCAATTGATAAATGGTCAAAGGATATGAACAGTTTACAGATAAAGAAATTAAAGCTATCTATGACCATATCAAAATTCTTTACTTCACTGATGATTAGGAAATACAATTTAAAACATCCCTGAGGTGCCAAGTCACACCTATCAGATTGGATAATATGACAAAAAAAGAAAATGATAAATGGTGATGTGGGAAAACTGGGACAGTAATGCATTGCTGGTTAAGTTGTGAACTGACCCAAGCATTCTAGAGAACAATTTGGAACAAAATCCAAAAGGCTGTAATACTGTGCATACCCTTTGACCCAACAATACCACTACTAGGTCTATAAAACATAAGAGGAAAAAGGACTTCTTTTTTGTTTTCTCTTTTCCCCCTTTCCCCATATGATTCATAAAGAAATGTGTACTTTGAAAGTTAATATACATGTATAGCCATAATAAATAAATCAATTTCAAAAATAACATAAACATTAAAAAGCCAGAAAAAAACTAATTAAAAACCCCCAATTAAATAGCAGATTAGAGATTCTGAAAATGAAAGGAAAGACTGAATGTAAATCAACACATGCCATGTTCACTATTTTTTTCCCCTTCTGGTTTTTCTTTTTTGTTCTAATTTTTCTCTCCCATGATTCATGAGGAAATATGTTAAAAAGAAGATTGTATATGTATTACCAAAAAAAAAAAGGTTTTTTTTTTACATATAACTGGGGAAAATATTTTTTAAAAAAAGAATAATTGAGTGTTGATACAATCACTTGTAGGATTTAGCTCTTATTCTATTAGTTATTGAAACTAAATCAGATATATCTTCAGTGAATTTAGTACAATACTTTTTCTTAGAGGCATATAACTTATGGAACATTTTTACATCCATGGAAAAACAAATGTAACAAGAGTTTGTGCTTTGTGTACTATGATACAAACACCTTTTTTATATACAACTTATTTGACATATGGACTGTTTTGGAACTGAGAGCTTAAGCATCCTCTCAAGTTATTTATTATAATCAAGCAAAAAGTAAAATTGTAATGACTGCGTATTTAAAATCAGCCAGAGTCAGGAACTCAGGTTAAGGGAAAAATCTTCATTCTTTATTGAAGTGAAGAGGTGAAAAGATTGCGATAGCAATATGGGCAGCTGCGACAGGAAGCCAGCTAGCAGAGCGAGAGAGATCTGAGCTCTCCTCCCCTTCATTTTTCACTCCCCCAAGCCTCAGCCCATTACATAAAATCATTTGTGTAATTATTAAACTTAAGGGATACTTGCAAGAGTATTGTTACTTATATTTTCACATATAAAATTGAATTTACAATATCATCTGATCTTCTAAAGGCATGAAGGATAGAGCAACTAGAATGAGGTGGCCTTCCTTATCTTGATTGTTAAAAGCCAGTGGGGTCTCATGAATAAGCCTTTCTATTTCATACTGCCTTCTCCCTCTGTCGTCCAAAAAGTATTAAAAACTTTTCCCCTGAGTCCCTTTGGTTGGGAAATACAGTGGACATCCCCCAGGTTGGTAACTTTGCTACCTATTATCTCAATTAAAGAAGTTTACACTCTCAAATCATGGCTTTGATTTATTTCAGGACTTGCAAATTTCTGATTTTTGATCCTGAAGAAATGGGAAGATAGTGATGCCCTCTTCAATAATAGGGAGAGTGTGAGGGTGTGTGTATGAGAATATGTGGGGTAGAAATAATAAGTTCTGTTTTGAACATATTGAATTTGAGATTCTGGGCTACTGGCCATTCAATTTGAGCCATCTATCAGGAAATTAAAGATATAAAATGGAGGTCAGCAGAGAGATTGGGGCATAAAAGGGATATCTGAAAATCATCAAAATAGAGTTAGAAATTAAATTCATTGTAGCTGATGAAATCACCAAGAAAAGTAATAATGAGGCAAAAGAGAAGAGGATCAAAGAATGCCAAGGGACTCATATGGATGGAGGTCTTAATCTCAGGAATAGCCAAAAAAAGATAGAAAAGAAGTGGTCAGAAAATAGGAAGGAGGGAAATCAGAAGAGAGGAATGTCCTAAAACACTAGACAACACATGAAAGGAAGAATATCAAAGCCTGAAGAGGAGTCAAGGAGAATGAGGATGGAGAAGGTGACCTCTATGGTCTCAAAAACAGCAGTGCATACAGGAGAGAGAACTGGTGAAGGTGGAGAAAGAAAGGAGGCATTGCTTTGTCCATTGCAGGATGGCCCTAGTGCACACTGGGCCCCACTAAAAAAAAAAAAAAAATTAGGGATAACTCTGGAAGCTTCTCCACCTCTCAGCCCACAGAGTGAAGTGATCAGACAATTGCAGAGAAGGAGATTATAAGAGCCTTGTGCTGCCATTGGGAGCAGGTCTCTGCTGCTTTGCTCATACTTGGATCTAAGTAGCAGGTAGTCCCAGGATTAGAGCTTGTGACCACTGGAGAGCAAGGACTCTCCTCACAGTTCTATGACAGAAGAGTGTTTGCTTGTTGCTGCTCACAGACCAAATACAAGATACACAGACAACTCTCTTTAACTCATATCACCTTGGCAGAACTAAAAAGTTACAGTGCACCTTTATCCCTGAAAGCAGAGATCCACCTTTACAAAAAGTTTACAAATCAAAAAACAGTCTGGGAAAATGAGCAAACAGAAAAGAAAATATGACTATAGAAAGTTACTATGATGACAAGGACAATAAAAACACATCCTTGGAAAAAAAACAAGAGTCAACTCCTACATCCAAAGCCTTAAAGAAAACATGTGAATTAGTTTCAGACCATGGAAAAGCTAAAAAAAAAAAAAAAAAAAAATTAAAATCATGTAAGAGAGATGGAGGAAATGGGGAAAAAATAGGTGATTCAAGAAAATCATGAAAAGAGAGTCAATAGCTTGGTTAAGGAAGCACAAAAAATTTTCTGAAGAAAATAATACTTTAAGAAACAGAATTGGCCAAATTGAGAAAGAGGCACAAAACTTTATCGAAGAAAAGAACTCCTTAAAAAATTAGAATTGGCCAAATAAAAAGAAAGTACAAAATTATACTAAAGAAAATAATTCCTTAAAAATTAAAATTGAGTGACAGGGAACTAATGACACTACAAGACATCAAGAAAGAAAAAAAAAAGAAAATAAGAAAACATGAAAAAATAGAAGACAACATGAATATCTCCTTGGAAAAAGAGCTGACCTGAAAAAATGGATCCAGGAGAGATAATTTAAAAATTATTGTACTTCCTAAAAGTCATGATAAAAAAAAAGGAGTATAGACATCATATTTCAAGAAATCATCAAGGAAAATTGCTCTGATCTTCTAGAAACTGATAGTAAAACAGAAAGTAGATGAATCCACGAATCACCTCCTGAAAGAGATCCAAAAGCAAAACTTCTAGGAATATTACGCCAAATTCTGGAATTTGCAGATAAAGAAGAAAATATCGCATGCAACTAAATAGAAACAATTCAAATATTCATGTGTCTGGAGGACAAAAGGGATAGAATTAAACTATGAATTACCTCCCAATCAAATTGAGTATAGCACTTTAGGGGGAAAAAACCATAGATGGTAATGATATAGAAGAGTTTCAAGTATTACTGATGAAAAGACCAGAGTTGAATATAAAATTTGACTGTCAAATATAAGACTCAAGAGAAGTATAAAAAGGTGAATAAGAAATTTCATAAGGGATTCAAAAAGTTAAATTATTTGCATTCCTATAAAGGAAGATGATAATTTTTAATTCCTAAGAACGTTATCATTACAGCACTTAGAATATATTTATATATAAATGGAGGGCACAGATATGAGTTGAATATGATGGAATGATATTGGAAAAACATAAAATTTTGGTAGCTAGATGGCACCTAGGATACAGCACCTGTGCTCTGAAGTCCAAAAGAGCTGGGTTCAAATCAGGCTCAAACACTTAGTACTTCCTAGCTGTGTGACCCTGGGCATGTCACTTGATTCCAATTGCCTCAGCTTAAAAAGAGAAAGAAAGAAAAGAGAAAAATACAAAATTAAGAGGTGGGGGAAAGAAATGTCTAGGAGAAAGGAAAAAGGAGAGATAGAATGAGATAAATTATCTTACAAAAAAGAGACATGAAAGAATTTTTACAATGGAGAGAAAGATGGGGGAAGTAACAAGAAAGACTAGAACCTTACTCTCATCAGAACTGGCTCAAAAAAGGACAATACACACTAGCTTGGGTATACAAAATTTATCTTACCCTACAGAAAAGTAGAAGAGGGAAGAGATAAGAGAAGGGCGGTTTGGATAGAGCACCAGCCTCGAAGTCAGGAGAATCTGAGTTGAAATCTGACCTCAGCATTTAATACTTCCTAGCAGTGTGACCACGGGCAAGTCACTTAACCCCAACTGCTTCAGCCAAAAGAGAGAGAAAGAGAGAGAGAGAGAGAGAGAAAGAGAGAGAGAGAGAGAGAGAGAGAGAGAGAGAGAGAGAAGTGATAATTCTCACAGAGGGAAGGGCAGGTGGTAGAGCTGGTAGTCTGAAGTAAAACAGTTTGGGGAGGGACAAGGTAAAGAAAAGAATAGGATGGAGGAAAATACAGATAGCAAATATAACTGTAAAAACAAATGAAAGGAAGTTTTTTTCTGATAAAGATCTCTCTAAAATATATAGATAAATGAGTCAAATTTATAAAAATAAGAACTATTTGCCCATTGTAAATGATAAAAAAAAAAGGAAGAGTCAGTTTTCAGATGAATTAATTTGAAGTTATCGGTAGCCATATGAAGAATCACTATCAAGTGGAGAAATGCTAATTAAAACAATTCTGAGCTGCTATCTTACTTCTGTTAGACTGGCTATTAGAAAATAAAATAAAAATGACAAGTATTGGAGGGGATGTCAGAAAAAACTGAGACACATACACTATTGGTGAAATTGTATACTGATTGAACCATTCTGTAAAGCAATTGGGAACTATGCCCACAAGGCACATCAAACCACATACACCCTTTGACCCAGCAATTCCACCAATAAATGTATATCCAAAAAAGATAGAAAACAAAAAGGAAAATAACCTATATGTACAAAAATATATTTTCAAAAATTTTATCTTTTATTACAACTTTTTATATACAAAACATATGCATGGGTAATTTTTCAACACTGACCTTTGCAAAACCTTTTGTTCCACCATTCCCCTGCTTCTCCTCACCTCCTCCCCTAGCTGGCAGGTAGTCCCATAAATGTTAAATATGTTAAAGTATATGTTAAATACAATACATGTATACATATTTATATAGTTACCCTGTTGCACAGAAAAGATCAAATTTAGAAAGAAAGTAAAAATAACCTGAGAAGAAAAAACAAAAATGCAAGCAAACAGTAACAGAAAGAGTGGAAATGTTATG